>NW_017098140.1:0-14662 GCF_001412225.1 Nicrophorus vespilloides
CGTAACAGAGAAACGACGGTTTTCTCGTTTTTTTTCAGTGTTATCGGTTTTTCGTGAATTTCTCGACAACCCCTAAATGTAATTTCATCATCGACCACTCGTATGAAAGCTGAATATCTCACCTTTCCAACGCGCCTAAACACATCTTTGTAGTTTCATCGAGTCGCCTGTTATAAGCTGAAGAACATTTTTTTCGTTTTTTATTCAGTTTTTACAGTTTTTCGTGATTTTCTCAACAACCCCTTAAGATAATTACATCATCGACCACTCGTATGAAAGCTGAATATTTTGTCTTTCCATCAAGCCTACATACATCTTTGTCCTGTCATTGAGTCGCCTGCTATGAGCTGTAGAAATTGAAAAAAAAACACATACTTAACGTCTTATACATAACAGAGAAATGACGGTTTTCTCGTTTCTTTTTTCAGTGTTTTCGCTTATTCGTGAATTTCTCGACAACCCCTAAATATAAATGTAACCGCATTAACGAATTTTGTATTATTAGTAATTAATTCGTCGATAAATAATAAAACTAACTTTAAACATTGCTTTACGTTTCTTGTATAAATATTTGCAATTCTAAGAAAGATATTTACTTTACCAGTGATTCATTTCACTTTTAAATGTGAAAAAAAAAATGCATATTTACATGTTTCCTACTGAATTTTATACAAAAGGAAAGGAAAAATGCGGTTATTTTTTGGATTTTTTTAAAATTATTATGTTTATTCCATTTTTATTTAGTTTATTCTCTATTAATCATCGTGTAGTGTGGATAATTTTAAACTTAATATCTTATTTGTAACGTTGTGATAATGCTTCAATAACAGATTTTTTCATACAAGTATTTTTTGATATAAAAAAAATTAGACTTAAGCAAAATTGATTATATTTTATTGATTTTTGTAAAGTTAAAGATCTAAATTAATTGTTATTATAATAATGTAAGAAAATTTCGAAAAATCTTTGTAATTTAGCTAAAAAAAATATATGAAGAATTTATAAATTGTCATAAAAGAAACGTTACTGTTTTGGTTCGTCACCAAAATTTTTCTCGTTAATTTAAATTTATTTCCATTTCATAATATTATTGCTTAAATACATAAATTTAATGTGAGTTGTAATATCACTTATTTATAAAAAAGGAAAATATGTTTGTAATGTTTTGAAAAAAGGTTTGTATTAGAATATTCAAAAATTGTCATAAAAGAAACGTTACTATTTTGATTATCTACAATATTTTTTCTCTTTTGCTTACATATATTTCCATTTGATATTTGAATAGCATAAATAATCAAATTTTAACATAGTTATAATATAACTTGTTCATAATCTCCAAAATGATGTTTGTTATGTTGCGAAATGAAGGTTCGAATTGAAGTATAAAAAAATTGTCATAAAAGAAACGTTACTATTTTGATTATCCACTATATGTTTCCTCTTTTGCTTACAATCATTTCTTCATCATATTCATTTATTTTGAACATTCAAATGTTAACTTAATTCGTAATCTCCAAAGTAATATTTGTAAAATTACAAAAAAAAAGTTTATCATTGGAATAAGTAAAAAGTGTCATAAAAGAAAAGTTACTATTTTGATTATCCACAATATTTTTTCTTTTTTGCTTACATATATTTCCATTTCATATTTGTATAGTATAAATAATTAAATTTTGATTTAATTATGATATAACTTGTTCATAATCTCCAAAAATGATGTTTGTTATGTTGCGAAATGAAGGTTCAAATTTAAGTATAAAAAAATTGTCATAAAAGAAACGTTATTATTTTGATTATCCACTATAAGTTTTCTCTTTTGCTTACAATCATTTCTTCATCATATTCATTTATTTTGAACATTCAAATTTTAACTTAATTCGTAATCTCCAAATTAATATTTGTAAAGTTACAAAAAAAAAAGATTATAATTGGAATAAGTAAAAAGTGTCATAAAAGAAAAGTTACTATTTTGATTATCCACAATATTTTTTCTCTTTTGCTTACATATATTTCCATTTCATATTTGTATAGTATAAATAATGAAATTTTGATTTAATTCTGATATAACTTGTTCATAATCTCCAAAAATGATGTTTGTTATGTTGCGAAATAAAGGTTCAAATTTAAGTATAAAAAAATTGTCATAAAAGAAACGTTACTATTTTGATTATCCACAATATTTTTTCTCTTTTGCTTACATATATTTCCATTCCATATTTATATAGTTTAAATAATGAAATTTTAAGTTAATTACTTGTCTAACTTGTTCACATTATCGAAAATGATGTTTTTAAAGTTGCGAAAAAAATGAGCATTAAGATCTAGAATATTGAAGAGAATTCTGTTGTGTAATCTGTGTGGAAATCGTGTAGCCGTCGGGCCGCTGCGTCCTTTGGAAAAGCAGCGTATAAAAATGTGTATTTTGTATATTTAACGGGGAGGGCGATCGTAAAAGGGGTAAAAAATTGTGTGTAATATGCAGTAAAAGTGGATATTGCCTGCCGATACCCCGCGGGCATTCGATTCTTGTAAATAGCATACACATATACATTGGGGGTTGGGGTGGAATAAAAGTTGTGCTGTTGGTGCATCATTGTAATCGCTTCCCCCCATTGGGAACATGATTTCTTTTTTCACATCCCTTTACTTATTTTTTTTTTGTTGTTGTTGTTAGTACATGTACACATACACAAACATTGTATTTCCTGCGCTGTCCGTTGCAGGACCCCCAGCAGCGAAAAAATCCCCTCGTCCTGCAGCAACGAACCCTCTCCCATTGAAAATGTAAACATTTATTGCCTTCCTTTACTCCGAAGGAAGCTCTTAGCAGCAGGAAACGCACGCAATCCGAAACCGCATATGTTTATTCAATTGGGGATGAAGAGAAGAGAAGAGGCAGTAGCAGCAGCAGCAGAAGAAGATGTTATTTACACATCGTGGGCCATTGCCGGATCTTTTCAACCCTCGCTGCTGCTGCTGCATGGGGTGGATCATTTTAATACACTACCTGCCAGCCGCTTCTGCTCGGGCTTTATTTGCAAATGGGAATTTACTCTAATGGTTCGCCCTTTTACCTGGATTACTACTAAAAACAGATCCACCTCTCTTCAAACATTTCGCGCCGGTGCACATCCATTGTCAAGAGACCGTTCGAATTATGCAGAAGGTTACCACCACATACGCACGCACGCAAACAAACCCGAAAAATACAACCCCTGTATACAAGTATTTTTTTAAGTACTCGAACAACAACAACAGTTGCCAAAAACTCGGCGTGACATCGATTTTTATTACTTCTAAATGGGGATGCCATTAGCATTACAATTCTTTCCTTTGCTCAACGTTAACTCCTTATTTATGTCTTCATCCGTCCCACCTTTACCCAAACGCTTTGTCCCGAGTGCAGCTGATGTTCGTTACAAATCATATACAATTGTATAATTCTATGATAATCTTCCGTATATATAATTTCTTGGATTATTTATTATACTCGTTTTAAATTAAATTATATATTTTTGAACTCCTATTACAAGAAAAGGGTATTACATACAAATCTGCCAATATATTCATATGAAAACTTGAATAATTAAGTTTAATTTGAGTATTCAAATATGTATTTGCGATTTGTAGTTGTTGAGATATTTACTGAAACGTGAAAACCCGTTTTTTTTTTATTGTTTGAGGAAATTTTTGTAATTCTAAAATCGAGTTTTTCCAACTAAAAATCGAACGGTAATATGAAATATGAATTATTTTAATTATTTACTTAAAAACATAAAAATAAGTTATAAAAATACTTTTTCCCTTTTTTTTTTTGGTTTGTGAAAATTTGGAAAAGTTGAGATTCGAAAGTCATTTTTGAACGCTTATTACATGAAAACGGTAATGGATACAACATTAGCAGTAGATTCTAATAAAAGCCTAAATATTTTAGTTTAATTTGAGCATTCGAAAATAAACTTGCGATGCATGGTTGTTAAGATATTTAGTGAAACGTGAAACCCCGTTCTATCTTTAGTTGAGGAAATTTTTGTAATTCTAAAATCGAGTTTTTCCAACTAAAAATCGAAAGGTTTTTGAGACTGCACTTGAAATATGAATTATTTTAATTATTTACTTAAAAACATAAAAATATGTTATAAAAATAAGTTATAAAAATCCTTTTTCCCTTTTTTTTTGGTTTGTGAAAATTTGGAAAAGTTGAGATTCGAAAGTCATTTTTGAACGCTTATTGCATGAAAACGGTAATGGATACAACATTAGCAGTAGACTCTAATAAAAGCCTGAATATTTTAGTTTAATTTGAGCATTCGAACATAAACTTGCGATGCATGGTTGTTAAGATATTTACTGAAACGTGAAACTCCGTGTTTTTTGTTTGAACAAATTTTTGTAATTCTAAAATCGAGTTTTTCCAACTAAAAATCGAACGGTTTTTGAGACTGCACTTGAAATATGAATTATTTTAATTATTTACTTAAAAACATAAAAATATGTTATAAAAATAAGTTGTAAAAATCCTTTTTCCTTTTTTTTTTGGTTTGTGAAAATTTGGAAAAGTTGAGATTCGAAAGTCATTTTTGAACGCTTATTACATGAAAACGGTAATGGATACAACATTAGCAGTAGATTCTAATAAAAGCCTGAATATTTTAGTTTAATTTGAGCATTCGAACATAAACTTGCGATGCATGGTTGTTAAGATATTTACTGAAACGTGAAACCCCGTTTTTTTTGTTTGTTTGAGGAAATTTTTGTAATTCTAAAATCGAGTTTTTCCAACTAAAAATCGAACGGTTTTTGAGACTGGACTTGAAATATGAATTATTTTAATTATTTACTTAAAAACATAAAAATATTGACACAAAATCGTATCTATTATAGGTGAATTGAAAAAATGAAAACTGAAATTAGTTTTTAGTTAATTTAGAAAATTCACAGAACGGACAAACTTTCTTCAAAAACCTGAAGTATAAGACTTTGACCTGCCATAACCTACTAAAAAAGAGGAACTTTTAATATTTAGAGAGTACAAAGAGCAAATTCTCTAAAGACGATTAAACTCAGAGCTGCAACCAAGTAAGTTGCTTATATTTCTAGAAAGAAAAAGAATTCGTATTAGCAATGGAAAATAAGTTATAAATATCCTTTTTCCCTATTTTTTTTTTGGTTTGTGAAAATTTGGAAAAGTTGAGTTTTTGAACGCTTATTACATGAAAACGGTAATAGATACAAAATTAGCAATAGACTCTAATGAAAGCCTGAATATTTTAGTTTAATTTGAGTATTAGAACATGTACTTGCGATGCATGGTTGTTAAGATATTTAATGAAACGTGAAGACATTAAATCGACGCATTTGACAGCTTATATCAGACTAACGGGTTACATCACAAAGCTGTAAGTGAACTCGTTGGAAAAGTGAAACTTTTATCTTTAATGCACATATTTGCACAATCAAATTAGCTTATTGAATAATTGAAGAAAACGTGTATAGTAAAGTTTTAAATATAGTATTTATACTACTCATTTTTTGAACGCTTATTACTTGAAAACGGTAATAGATACAAAATTAGCAATAGATTATAATAAAAGCCTGAATATTTTAGTTTAATTTGAGTATTCGAACACGTACTTGCGATGCATGGTTGTTAAGATATTTACTGAAACGTGAAGACACTAAATTTTAATATTCTTGAAAGATGGTCGTTTTCAACTTGACACATTTGACAGCTCATAGAAGATGAACGGATTACAGCACAAAGCTATAAGTAAACTCGTTGGAAAGGTGAAACTCTTGTCTTTAATGTGCATATTTACACAATCGAATTAGCTTATTGAATAATTGAAGAAAACGTGTATATTAAAGTTTTAAATATAGTATTTATATTAGTCATTTTTTGAATGCTAATTACTTGAAAACGGCAATAGATACAAAATTAGCAATAGATTCTAGTAAAAGCATGAATATTTTAGTTTAATTTGAGTATTCGAACATGTACCTGCGATGCATGGTTGTTAAGATATTTACTGAAACGTGAAGACATTAAATCGACGCATTTGATAGCTTATATCAGACGAACGGGTTACAGCACAAAGCTGTAAGTGAACTCGTTGGAAAGGTGAAACTCTTGTCTTTAATGTGCATATATTATACAATCGAATTAGCTTATTGAATAATTGAAGAAAACGTATAAATTAAAGTTGTAGTTTTTAACGGAGATGTTGGACAGGAGAGAGGATTAATCAGGTGGCGGAGAGGAAAGTCTCTCCCGGGCTGCCGTTTTCCACGAAACTTATGTCCCCGTGTGCGTCTGGAGTGGCTAAACTTAGCTCGTATCGTAAGGGAGGGAGGGAGTTCATGGACCAACCAATTTCCCTAAGTGCCCCAATAAACCTTAGTTGCGGATTAATATTGGAAGCCGGAACGACCCTACGCAGAGACTACAATTAACGCCGCTGCCACAGTCGCCCTCATACAGTTACTCCTGCACACAAACACGCGCTCCAATATACACAACGCCCAAGGAATTATTAATTTCGACCCACCCCAAAACATAACAATTTACTTATCATTAATATTAGCGCTCCAAAGTGCAAAAGTTTGCTGTAGCAACAACAAAGCTATAATACAAGAACTTAATTCATGACAAAAAAAAACTTTAACTTGATTTACTGGACTAATTAGTTATAATATTTGTAATTAATCGGTGAAAGTTCAAAAAATGCAACAGTTTTAATACGTGTATAATGAATTTGCATGTCTCGATTTATTTATTTTCTCTCTTCAATTTCGAAGCGTTATTCGAGTACCGGCAGACCGTGTCCGATTACGTTACAAAAAAAAACAAAGCAACCTCTACGCCCACACGTCTTTTGTCTTTCAGCTTTTCTCTCTTGTTTTTTTTTGGTATGCTAATTGATTACAGGGAATTACAGTTTTATTTTAATTTTCACATTTCGGTTGGAAGCGAACGAATGAAAGAAGAAAAGAAAAAGGGTAGTGGTGAGAAACTCGAGCTTCGATGGTTATCGTTGACCGCAACACATATCATTTCTGGCAATAAAACCCGAACGTTTTCAATGTAAATTAAACGAAAATATCACGAAAAAATTTGCATACCGCATAAATATGTAACAATAATTGCACGCAAAGAACACAACGGATTTCCGTAATCATACATATTATTAACTGCTTTTCTTTTTTCGTTTCACGCTCGTTCTCTCACCCTCTTCAATGCGCCACACTCGAACGCTGTGTGTCTTTTTGTGTTCGAGGGGTGAGAAGATTTAATTGATTAAATTACACGTGAGCGACGAACGAACTTTTGCACAATAAACCGCACGAAAAAAAGAAGATAATTGTGTGGAGGAAGGAATGAGAAGGTGGCGGGAATTAATAGCGCCACGTGGGCGACGCTTATCTTTATTGAATAATACTGAACGTGTTTGGAATGTAAATAGAATACATGCGGAAGACACCGATTGGAAAATCGAGTTATGCGGGGAAAATATTGTTATTGGACGGCAATTTTCATTAACAAACATCGTTACGTTTTCATTTTCTTTCCTTTTTTTTTTTGATTAATTTAATGTATATTTACGTTTTCCTTCGAGCGCCAATATTGTTTTAATCTAGAAACTATACAAAATGTTATAATGAAAGTAAACAATTAATTAATCAATTTTCATCTATATTAAATTTGCTGTAACTTCTTCATTATTTTCATATTTCTCCATAAACTTAAATAGATATAATAGGTGGCAATCTAAATAGTATGATTCCAGTCGAATTACGTAATTATAATGCGTGGTTATCCTGAAAAGAAAAGAAAAATGTTAAGAGATGCATTTTCAGCAACGTCACTTTTGGCAGCTCGTAGCAAACGAACGGGTAATAGCATAATAATATAAATAGGCTCGTTGGAAAGGAGAGATTTTCAGCTTTAAATTGAGCATAAGATGATTTAATTTGTTTGTGTGGTTATCCAATAATTTAATAATTCGTGAAGACATAAATAAAACGTGAAGATGATGTATTTTCAGCATTGACATTTTGCACTACTTAGCTAATATACTAAGCTGCGGATAGATTATCTAAAAAGCTGAATTCTTCAGCTTTAATTTGAGTACTAGAAGATCCAATTACTTTACGTGGTTGTTAAGTAATTTGATAATACCTGATGACATTAAAAAAATCACACGTAATTAACAATTAATTAACAAAATCATGGAAAATAACGTCTTTTTCTCGTCTTTTTTTAATTGACATTACGTTTTCATAACTTTATTTTAGTAATAAATTTAAAAAATATAACTCTTAATGTCTTCTTAATTGTAAAAATAAAACATGGCGATGATGCATTTTCAGCATTGACAGTTTTGACAGCTCGTATCAGATGAACCGATGTTAGCACAAACTTGCTAATAAACTCTCTAGAAGATCAGATTTTCACCTTCAATTTGAGTATTAGATAATCCAATTAGCTCAAATGGTTGTCAACTAATGTAATCGTAACGTAATGTAATTAAATAAAACTTCCATTTTCAGCATTGACAGCTCGTATCAGATGAACCGATGTTAGCACAAAGTTGCTAATAAACTCTCTAGAAGATCAGATTTTCACCTTCAATTTGAGTATTTGATAGTCCAATTTGCTCATGTGGTTATCAACTAATTTAATCATAACGTAACGTAATTAAATAAAACGTGCATTTTCAGCATTGACAGTTTTGACAGCTCGTATCAGATGAACCAATGATAGCACAAACTTGCTAATAAACTCTCTAAAAGATCAGACTTTCACCTTCAATTTGAGTATTGAATAATCCAATTAGCTCAAGTGGTTGTCAACTTATTTAATCGTAACCTAGCGTAATTATATAAAAACTTCATTTTCAGTATTGACATTTTTGACAGCTCGTATCAAATGATCCGATGTTAACACAAACTTTCTAATAAACTCTCTAGAAGTTCAGACTTTCACCTTCAATTTGAGTATTGGATAGTCCAATTAGCTTATGTGGTTGTCAACTAATTTAATTGTAACGTAATGTAATTATATAAAATTTGCATTTTCAGCATTGACAGTTTTGACAGCTCGTATCAGTTGAACTGATGTTAGCACAAACTTGCTAATAAACTCTCTAGAAGTTCAGACTTTCACCTTCAATTTGAGTATTGGATAATCCAATTAGCTCAAGTGGTTGTCAATGTAACGTAATTAAATAAAACTTGCATTTTCAGCATTGACAGTTTTGACAACTCGTATCAGATGAACCGATGTTAGCACAAACTTGCTAATAAACTCTCTAGAAGATCAGACTTTCACCTTCAATTTGAGTATTGGATAGTCCAATTAGCTTATCTGGTTGTCAACTAAATTAATTGTAACGTAACGTAATTATATAAAAATTCCATTTTCAGCATTGACAATTTTGACAGCTTGTATCAGATGAACCGATGATAGCACAAACTTGCTATTAAACTCTTTAGAAGGTCAAACTTTGATCTTCAATTTGACTATTGGATAGTCCAATTAGCTTATGTGGTTATCAACTAATTTAATCGTAACGTAACGTAATTATATAAAACTTGCATTTTCAGCATTGACATTTTTGACAGCTCGTATCAGATGAACCGTTGTTAACACAAACTTGCTAATAAACTCTCTAGAAGATCAGATTTTCACCTTCAATTTGACTATTGGATAGTCCAGTTAGCTCATGTGGTTGTCAACTAATTTAATTGTAAGGTAACGTAATTAAATAAAACTTGCATTTTAAGCATTGACAGTTTTGACAGCTCGTATCAGATGAACCGATGATAGCACAAACTTGCTAATAAACTTTCTAGAAGTTCAGATTTTCACCTTCAATTTGACTATTGGATAGTCCAATTAGCTAATGTGGTTGTCAACGTAACGTAACGTAATTAAATAAAACTTGCATTTTTAACATTGACATTTTTGTTAGATCGTAGCAGATGAGCCGATGATAGCACAAACTTGTCAATAGACTCATTAGAAAGGTAAAACTTCCGCTATTAATTTGAGTATTGGATGATAAAATTATCTTATGCGGTTGTCGAGTAATTTAACAATACGTGAAGACATCGAAAATTTTAAATCAATATTTAAATATCACTCTTATTGTCTTCTTAATTGTACGCCTCTATTAATCGAACATCTGTCCACAAACGCAATTCGTCTGTTTTCAATTTAGCGCCCATTCATCATCAAAGGGTTGTCGTATATATATATGTATTTTTTTTCTTTGTGTGTTTGTGCTGTTGAAAATCTCGCGTAAGCTCATTTATAAAACATTGATGACGATTACGATGATGATGATGATGTACGTACGAGCGTACGCATATGTGTGTATGTAAAGAATGAATTTGGGCAGCTGTCGCGTGCTCAGTCTGGCCCCCCGTTTGCTCGCAGTCATTACAGTTTAAGCCCCCAAAAAAACGACTTCGACGGGGTGGCCAAACTCGTTCATCTCAATGCATTGGGGGTAGTCCACCCTCACTTTTTGTACATCCGCGCACGTTTTAATTTCTCCCCGTGATTTATCGCACATTTGCACAACTCGCAAAAGCTTAATTGCGATTACAGAACTAAAAGTACCGCACCTCCTCCACCTCATCCTCACCACCCCATCATCACCAGACAAATAAAATTGAAGAACAATTAAAACCCAAATTTAGTACAATTTCGCATTTTTTCAGTGATTCCATTACTGAATACTAGTACAGTCATTAATATTATTAAAGTAAAACGTGTAATATCAAAAAGAATTACTAAATTTTAAGTTTCTCGATAGAAAAAAAAAGCAAATTTGGAAATAATTAAGAAACTAAAAGTTTCACACTTTTGAACCAAAAAATTTACAAAGAAGACTTGGAAATTGTAACAAAGTAAATGTTTAATAGAATGTGATTGAATAATGCAAAAAATAGTAAAAAATGTTTTCTCAAAATGATAAAAGTAATGGTCAATTTATTGATTCAAATATTCACCCCCCTCAAATAAAAATTATTCGAACCCTAAATCGAATTATTATCTTGTTAGAGCTCCGCTCTTGTTTTTACGAACGCATCCATACTTTCTTTCTATCGCATTTTTTTTTATTTATATATATCAGCTTTTACTGGGCAGAGAAATTTTTATGTTGTGACCGTTGAGCGGTTTTTATGCGCGTCCGGCCATTAAAAATATATATTTTTTAACGAGCGGCGACTTTACGATGGTCGTCGACTCTTTTATTTGTTTTAGTTTTTGTTTTAAAGCCGACGAGCGTCGATTTTAAATTTTCAAAAAAGATAACAAATTTTCTGGGATAATTTATTGGTTAAAAATAAGGTTAGGGCTGGTTGGAAAGGTGAAACTTTCAGCTTTAATTTGAATATAAAATGATCTACGTATTGTCAGTAGTTCTCGAGTAATTCAGTAAAAACTAAGGCATACAAAATCCCATTGACAATTGGATACAAATTTCGAAAAAATCGAAATGTCGATGCTAGAATCGTTTCAGATGTCTTATTTGAAAGGTGGTATTCTAAGCAGTATGAGTACATTTGAATTACGTATATATCCTGCGTGGTTATCCTGAAAAATAATAAAACGTGAAGATGTTGCATTTTTAGAAATTTTGACAGCTTGTAGGAGACGAACGAATGATAGCCGAAAGCTGTCAATTGGGCTTATTGGAAAGATAAGACTTTCAGCTTTCATTTGAATATAAAATGATTTACGTATTATCATCAGTTCTCGAGTAATTCAGTAAAATCTGAAGACATAGAAAATCCCATTGGCAATTAGATAAAATTTTTGCAATTTTTTTGGCACTCAGGAATATCGATCCTAGAATCATTTCATATGGCTCATTTGAAAGGTGTCAGACTAAGTAGTATTAGTATATTTGAATTACGTAAATATCGTGCGTGGTTATCCTGAAAAATAATAACACGTAAAGATGTTGCATTTTTAGAAACTTCAATTTTGACAGCTTGTAGGAGACGAACGGATGATAGCCGAAAGCTGTCAATTGGACTTATTGGAAAGGTAAGACTTTCAGCTTTCATTTGAATATAAAATGATCTACGTATTCTCAGCAGTTCTCGAGTAATTCATTAAAAACTGAAGACATAGAAAATCCCATTAGCAATTGGATAAAATGTTCGCAAATTTTTTGGCACTCAGGAATATCGATGCTAGAATCGTTTTAGATGGCTCATTTGAAAGGTGTAAGATTAAGTAGTATGAGTAAATTTGAATTACGTAAATATCCTGCGTGATTATCCTGAAAAATAATAAAACGTGAAGAAATTGCTTTTTCAGAAACGTCAATTTTGACAGCTTGTATGAGATGAATAGATAATAGCAGAAAGCTGTCAATTGGACTTATTGGAAAGGTGAGACTTTTAGCTTTAATTTGAATACTCGGTGATTCAATTACCTCTAGTAAAAGTAGCAATCTCAGAAATTTTCGCCTCGCAGACAATTCTCTCTCTAACTCTCCCCCACTAATTAATTTAGATTCAAGGGATTAATTAAGTTCACGCAGTAAACGCGTACACATCTCGGAGATTTATATATCCGGGATGTTCGACTGATAAAGCAGTTCCAATTTCTTGCTCCAATGGAGTAAATTTATCGATGGCTTCAAAATTGAAACATTCGCAAATTTCATTTTATCATAAATTGATATCCAATCAAAGTTTCTAATGAAAACTTGTGAAAATATTATCAATTTAAATATAAATTGAATTTGAGAAAAGAATTTAAATGAAATTTTTAAACAATTTAAAACTAATTATAACATTTTGCATCTAAACTATACTTGTGCAATATCTGAAAAATACTACTGGATTTTTTTTTGTTGATTTTTATAAGAAATTTAAACGAAACTAAATTGAAATTCAATATTATAATAACGATTTCATAATGAAACATTTTCTTATCGCTTTACGTCTTTATGTTTACATAATTCTCTGAACTTTACACTTTGTATGCACTTTGCGGTGTTTGAGCTGTATTTTCCGATTTAGTCATTTCATGTATGTATTTAGTCAATTTCCTTTTCGTGTAACTTTTCTTTCCTCATTTCATTTTTACAGTTTACATTTCCATCTATTTTTAGACTTAATTACGCATAGTTTTACTAATTGTAAATCAAATTTTTCATAGCTATTACTTATTTATTTGCAAATATGTTACAATAATCTTTTAAAAAATTTGAATCTTTTAACATTGATTCATTTCTAGTTAGTTTAAAGTAGCTTTGATGCAGTAGCTGATACATAAATACCCTTTGATTTGTTCATGTAACTTTCCTTTCCTCTTTTCCTTTTTATAGTTTACACTTCCATCTATTTTTAGACTTAATTATTCATAGTTTTACTAATTGTAAATCAAATTTTTCATAGCTATTACTTATTTATTTGCAAATATGTTACAATAATCTTTTAAAAAATTCGAATCTTTTAATATTGATTCATTTCTTGTTAATTGGATATTTAAAGTAGTTTTGATGCAGTAAGCTGATACATAAATTCGTTCATGTAACTTTCCTTTCTTCGTTTCCTTTTTATAGTTTACACTTCCATCTATTCTTAGACTTAATTACTCATAGTTTTACTAATTGTAACTCAAATTTTTCATAGCTATTACATGTATTTACATACGTAAATATGTTACAATTAAAAAAATCGAATCTTTTAACGTTTTTTGCATTTCACAAATTATTAAAGTTATTCTGATAACAAGAATTATATGTAGTATAAGAAAATAACACTGACTCGTTGCTAATTAGTTGGGTATTGAAAGTAGCTTTGATGCAGTAAGCTGATACATAAATACGCTTAAATTAGTTCATGTAACTTTCCTTTCTTCTTTAGCTTTTTATAGTTTACACTTCCATCTATTTTTAGACTTAATTACTCATAGTTTTACTAATTGCAAATCAATTTTTTCATAGCTATTACATGTATTTACATAAGTAAATATGTTACAATTAAAAAATTCGAATCTTTTAACGTTTTTTTGCATTTCACAAATTGTTAAAGTTATTCTGATACCAAGAATTATATGTAGTAGAAGAAAATAACATTGACTCGTTGCTAATTACTTGGGTATTGAAAGTAGCTTTGATGCAGTAAGCTGATACATAAATACGCTTAGATTCTTTCATGTAACTTTCCTTTCCTCTTTTCCTTTTTATAGTTTACACTTCCATCTATTTTTAGACTTAATTACTCATAGTTTTACTAATTGTAAATCAAATTTTTCATAGCTATTACATGTATTTACATAAGTAAATATGAGATTCGATTTTTTAATTGTAACATATTTACTTATGTAAATACATGTAATAGCTATGAAAAATTTGATTTACAATTAGTAAAACTATGAGTAATTAAGTCTAAGAATAGATGGAAGTGTAAACTATAAAAAGGAAAAGAGGAAAGGAAAGTTACATGAAAGAATCTAAGCGTATTTATGTATCAACTTACTGCATCAAAGCTACTTTCAATACCCAATAATTAGCAACGAGTCAATGTTATTTTCTTATACTACATATAATTCTTGGTATCAGAATAATTTTAACAATTTGTGAAATGCAAAAAAAAACGTTAAAAGATTCGAATTTTTTAATTGTAA
>NW_017098141.1:0-5194 GCF_001412225.1 Nicrophorus vespilloides
TTATTGAATCATTATTTAACACAAAGAAAAGTAATTATTATAAAACAAAAAAATACTTTTCTATTAGTTAATTAATATCTAATTATATTTACTGTTGAGTTTGAACCAATTTTCGTTATAAATCTACACTGTTTAGTTTTACAATTAACCAATTTATTTGATTACATAACAATTAGTGGTCTATAACAATTCGTTGTATAAATAGACACTTAGGGCTTTGAGTGAAAAGAGTTGTAAATTAAAATTGGCAAAGTTCTAAAGGTGAGAAGAAATGTTGTATTATCTAACAAAGTTATTATTAAATCATTATTTAACACAAAGAAAAGTAATTATTATAAAATAAAAAATACTTTTCTATTAGTTAATTAATATCAAATTATATTTACTGTTGAGTTTCAGCCTGTTTTCGTTATAAATCTACACTGTTTAGTTTTACAATTAACCAATTTATTTGATTACATAACAATTAGTGGTCTATAATTATTTGTTGTATAAATAGACACATAGGGCTTTGAGTGAAAAGAGTTGTAAATTAAAATTAGCAAAGTTCTAAAGGTGAGAAGAAATGATGTATTATCTAACAAAGTTATTATTGAATCATTATTTAACTCAAAGAAAAGTTATTTTTATAAAAAAAAAATACTTTTCTATTAGTTAATTCATATCTAATTATATTTACTGTTGAGTTTGAGCGTGTTTTCGTTAGAAATCTACACTGTTTAGTTTTACAATTAACCAATTTATTTGATTACATTACAATTAGTGTTCTATAACAATTCGTTGTATAAATAGACACTTAAGGCTTGAGTGAAAAGAGTTGTAAATTAAAATTGGCAAAGTTCTAAAGTTCAGAAGAAATGTTGTATTATCTAACAAAGTTATTATTGAATCATTATTCAACACAAAGAAAAGTAATGATTATAAAACAAAAAAATACTTTTCTATTAGTTTATTAATATCAAATTATATTTACTGTTGAGTTTGAGCCAATTTTCGTTATAAATCTACACTGTTTAGCCAATTTATTTGATTACATTAAATTAGTGGTCAGAGTTCGAGTTTGTTTTCATCGGAAATCAAAAAGATGTATTAAACTTTGTAACGTGGTAAAGTTGACATCACTGAAAACAACAAGAATTTCGGTTAAGGCGTCCAGTAGGATAGAAGAGTGTGGATCTGAAGGAATCAATATTTAGAGTTCTTCCTCTCGATAAAAGTCGAAAACTTACGTCGAAACTCACGACCAGCCGGCTTGAAGATTTTTTATAGTTTATATTTGTATTTCGTACGTGTTACAACTTTTATAGTTTTCCATTAGTTAATTTCTTTAATTATATATTAGTTTTGGTAGTGAGTTTCAGGTTTCACGAGTATTCGCAGACTCAGTTAATGCTTGAAGTGAGTGCTTTCATAATATTTGAATGTAAATAATTACAAAATTAAAACGCGTCTCTATATAACCATAATGTATTACGTACTTAAGAAGTCCATTAAATTAATTACTCGCATTTGTTTTTGTCGTTCCACCGCAATTTACATACGACCTTTCATTTTGCGCCACGAAAATATAATAATTATTGTTTAATTTCAAAGCACACAAAAGTTCTTACACTTTTATATACAAAATTAAAATATTTTCATACAAAATATTACTTTTTTTTTTAACATTTCGATGTTATTATCCAATATATCCAAATATTTGCTTTTGTTAGGTAATAATTCATGGGGGGTTGGAAATTGAAATCGCATGCAAAACGTGACGGACTATATTTAAATGTTATTTCCATCGTCGAATGCAAATAATAAACGATATTTATTGAAATATTCCAACCTGCTCTGTTTTTCCTTCCTACATCTTCCTTTACGTCCTCTTTTTTTTTTCTTCTTCTCCACGCATTTTCAAGAATTCAAATTTTATTCGACATCTTCGGCCTCTTCCCACAGCATCACTCTCTCGCATTTCCCATCGGATATTTGCCGGATGTTATTCCATCGAATCCGCCAATAATTCACTTATGCTAATACGCGAAATTCATGCTTCCAAAAACGTTCAGTTCTCTCCATTACCTTCAACAAAACCCGTCGTTCACTTCTTTTGCCTACGAAAAACTAATTCAATTGTGAAATCGGATCATTTAGCAAACAATATTTTTTCAAGTTATATAACTAGAAAATTCAGATGTAAATTTAATGTATTCGAGAATCCAAATGTTTCAATTGAAAAATTTAAAAGAAACAAATTTATTCTCTGAAACTTTGTCAAAATAAAATACTTTTCAAGAAATAAAAACAAGATTTGTAACAAAGTCTAATTACTTGCAAAGAAAATGATGTAATTAAGTGAAACTAATTAATGTTAATTATAATTAACGAAGAGATTAAAAATAAGTAAATTATAATTAGTTTTATGAGTCATAATGAGCAACACACTCTTAATTCAATTGTTCCAATGCCTACTGGATATTTCAATTGAATAGAAAAGAAATACATGTAATTATACGAATTGATTCATAATTGCTTGTTTTAATGATGGAAATTTGTGATAAACTCACTTCTTGTCCTTGCGGTAAAACGTACAAACTTTCACTGCATTTGTTGACCACTAGAAGAACCAAAACGTGCATGTACAACATCTTGCGGCGAAAAACGGCAGAAAACTGCGGATCAAAATTACAGAAGTCGCTTGCTAAGAGACGAACGTCCGTTCTTCGCACTTAACGAATACGAAACGAAGGAAACAACAACAACAACAAAAAAATAAATAAAGATTTCCGTGCTGCATGTTTTCCTCCAGTTACGTAAGCGGGATTTTCGCGTGCCCCCCTCTGGACGAAGGAAAGGAAATCCATTATGCAAACACGGCAAAGTGCGCTTTTGTATGTGCTATATGGAAGTGCAAAAAAAAATAAAAAAAAAATAGGTGATGTAATATGCAAGGTCGATGTGTGCAAGGTTAATAATAATGCTGTCCGTCATACTGGTCAATTAATCTTCGCGATTTTTGCACCCAAATTTGGGCTGCAACTGATGGATTTATATACATATACATTATGCATGCGTCTGCAATGATGTAACGCATCTGATTATGACAGTGTTCGAAGGAAATGATTCAGACGTTCGTTGACATTGACATCTAATTAAATAATTCAATTTGTTTATGCATTCAATCTCTTCCGTTCATCAGTTCAATGTTAAATATTTTCATTAAACTAAATGTTAAGGTCGACAAGCGAGTTTCGCTTGGAACAAAAAACCGAGAAGATGTGCAACAAACTATAAATTGTAAGAGAAAACTTTTAACTAAAGTTGATTTAAACTCGATTTGTTTTGAACTAAAAAACATTACAAATCCAGATTTCGATACTGGTTTACTTTATAGTTGAAAAAGGTCAACAAAAAAGTTTGTGTATCGTTTTACCCACTTACCTTGAGTTGTTTCAGCATTAAAAAAATATGCAAGGATATTTCCAAATCTACATACAATTAATGTTTAATAATGAATTAAACAAATAATAGTAGATTGTATTTTTTTTGTGCAACTATTTGTAAGTGTTGTAAAACTTGCTTCCATATTCCTTGTATAAATCATCCCAGAAATCCATCGCCTCTGCTCGGGGATTTTCCCTGACCGAAAGAGACGAATCGATGTCCAAATACTTCAGCGCGGTATCATTTCTATTGATGACGGGCCAATAAATCGTCGCATTCGATACGCGCGGCGTCGGATTTCTGCAAAAAAAATCAATAATCAATAGGTTACAAGCGATTAATTAGAACTTCGTAATGAGTTGTAATTTAACTTAAAGTTGTTTAGCTCGAGTTCATCATCGTTAATTAATGAGCAAAATCATGTTTCGTGTTTAATTGCTAATAACAAGAAAAAATTAAAATTAATAGAAATAATTTATATTTTAATTAATTTTGAACATATATCATTTACAATAATTAAAATATGTTTATTATGTAAATCAATTCAATATTATTTGTAATTACTGTAATTTTAAATACTTTTTTTTATTATTATTTATTAAATTAATTAATTTGATTGTTATATAAATTATTGAATGAAACTATAAAGTAATTATTGTTAGTTTGTAATTACTTTAGATTAACTTGAGCGTTGTTAAAGCAGAGTTGAAAATATAATAATTATTGTTTAATTTCAAAGTACACAAAAGTTCTTACATAAACACTTTTACATACAAAACTTAAGAATCAAAATTAAAATATTTTCATACAAAAATATTATACTTCGTAATGAGTTGTAATTTAACTTAATGTTGTTTAGCTCGAGTTCATCATCGTTAATTAATGAGCAAAATCAGTGTTTCGTGTTTAATTGCTAATAACAAGAAAAAATTAAAATTAATACAAATAATTTATATTTTAATTAATTTTGAACATATATCATTTACAATAATTAAAATATGTTTATTATGTAAATCAATTCAATATTTTAAAAGTTTCTCATTAATTTTGATAATAAACAACTCATATTAATAACTAATTAATTTTGCAAATTGAAAATTTCAATATTATTTGTAATTACTATAATTTTAAATACGTTTTTTATTATTCATTAAATTAATTAATTTGATTGTTAAATAAATTCTTGAATGAAACTATAAAGTAATTATTGTTAGTTTGTAATTACTTTAGATTAACTTGAGCGTTGTTAAAGCAGAGTTGAAAATATAATAATTATTGTTTAATTTCAAAGTACACAAAAGTTCTTACATAAACACTTTTACATACAAAACTTAAGAATTAAAATTAAAATATTTTCATACAAAAATATTATACTTCGTAATGAGTTGTAATTTAACTTAAAGTTGTTTAGCTCGACTTCATCATCGTTAATTAATGAGCAAAATCAGTGTTTCGTGTTTAATTGGTAATAACAAGAAAAAATTAAAATTAATACAAATAAATTATATTTTAATTAATTTTGAACATATATCATTTACAATAATTAAAATATGTTTATTATGTAAATCAATTCAATATTTTAAAAGTTTCTCATTAATTTTCATAATAAATAACTCATATTAATAACTAATTAATTCTGCAAATTGAAAATTTCAATATTATTTGTAATTATTCTAATTTTAAATACTTTTTTTATTATACATTAAATTAATTAATTTGATTGTTATATAAATAATTGATTGAAACTATAAAGTAATTATTGTTA
>NW_017098142.1:0-4143 GCF_001412225.1 Nicrophorus vespilloides
AGATTGAATGAATCCAAAAGATGCATATGAAAGCTGAATGTTTGGGGAATCTAGCAAGTATCGATATATTACTGTGGTTTAAGCCGTTTGGCTGTAATTCGTGTTCAAAGTTTAAAAAATGCTCGAAAAAGCAGATTTTCTCGAAAACTATAATACATAGATTGAATACAAAAGATGCATATGAAAGCTGAATGTTTGGGAAATCCAGCTAGTATAGCTAGCATTTCTGTGCTCTTACCCATTTTGCTGTAATACGCTTTCAAAGTTAAAATGGAGGGTGGAGAAGAAGCGCCAAATAATTACATACTTTTGAGGGAGGCGTAGTAACATCAAGTTTGGAAACCACTGCTCTAAAGTAACAGTAAACTAGCAAAAAAAACAAAATATTATTCAACTCTTCCACCAATTAAATCCCACTCGAGAAAGAGTTACTTCTTTTCCATCCTCCGAAGAAAAGTCCGAAGATTTACGAATTTCATCCACGGATAAATGAGAGAACTTTATATTGAAATTCTTTATGTAACATTAAACTCGTTTTCCACCCAGATTTTATTCAATATTTTCCCAATTTTTTTTGTGCTTTTGTTACCCCCTTTAAAACATACATTTATTATTATTTTTTTGGTATATTTCGTGGAGGCAAACTTTCATAAGCACATATTTATATTCATGCACGTATTACATTTTAATATGAATAATGGAAGCAACATGTTTTCCAGTTCCGCTTTTTTATTCCTACAGTTTCTCCTACAAATATTGCAGCGCAGCATTTTTTCCCGTTCGGAAATAATCAAACTTGCGTTGCAATTTTTACGGATATTCGTCTACTGATAAATGTTCAGTTACGCGAGGATATTTATCACGCTTTGTTCACTTTGTTTGTAGTTTATATGTTTTTTGTTGTTGTTGTTGAATAAATGAAAATGAATGGAACGGTGAACCTCATCCTCGTCTCCATCGCGATTATTGTCGGCTGTAATCGTGGAAGCATCTAAACGAGCCAAGTTTATTTCAACTAAATAAATAATTACAGTGGTTTGGGTTTCGAATTGAAACGTTTGCAAAATGGGATGGGGATGGTTTGTATCACGTTCTGTTGTATGGGGTTGTACGGGGGGGCGAGATGGGCTTTTGTTGGATGGGGGATGGCATCGGATTGTGTAAACGTAGGGCATGCCTTGGAACAAAAGCAGTGAGTCAAAAGAAACGCGGGGAACGTTTAAAATTTATGACCGACGTCCTAGTTTGTAAGTCATGCTTTACCACTACTTCTAGCTTCTACTGCTGCCACTGTATACGTAAACACGATTATTCAAGGAAGTGCATAAATCAGAGAAGGGATCGATGACTTCCTCGACGGACATTGAAGAAGAAAAAGGACACGACATCCTATTATAGAAGGACGTTATTTATTGTTGCCGTCCATGCATTTTATTCCTCCTTACATTGAAATTAATCTTAACATAGTCAGCAAGATCGACGCACAAACACATCTTTTATAACTTATAGATTTATAACACATGATTCTTAATAATTAAAAATCTGATTTAATATTATTGCAAATGGTTGCAAAATTGTGAATTTAATTATAAAAGAAATTCAACTTTGCTTTGCGTCAAATTGATAACTGAAAAGTTAAGTAAAATACAAAATTTGAGATATTTCAGTATAATTAAATATGAAATTGTCGTGTTTTGATTGATTTACTTAAGTCTAATTGTTTCAATTAATGAAATTATTTGCAAAATTGAATACAAACACGTTTCTGCCAATTCAAAATATTAATTTGTATTTCATTGAGAAAGTGGTGGATTACTGAAAATAACCTATTGAAGTATACGAAAATTGAGAAATTTCAGTACAATTTTGAAAATAGAATTAAACTTCTGGTAATAATAACATCAAATTGTCGTGTTTTCTAAATGTTGCCAGGATTATATAAACATTTTTTTAATTGATTTACTTAAGTCTAATTGTTTCACTTAATGAAATTATTTGCAAAATTGAATACAAACACGTTTCTGCCAATTCGAAATATTAATTTGTATTTTATTGAGAAAGTGGTGGATGCGCCGGGTATTACTGAAAATAACCTATTGAAGTATACGAAAATTGAGAAATTTCAGTACAATTTTAATAGAAAATAGAATTAAACTTCTGGTAATAATAACATCAAATTGTCGTGTTTTCTAAATTTGATATTATTGATATTATTTGTAATTTCAGTACAATTTTGAAAATAGAATTAAACTTCTGGTAATAATAACATCAAATTGTCGTGTTTTCTAAATTTTGTCAGGATTATATAAACATATTTTTATTGAAATTAATCTTAGCATAATCAGCACATGCAAGATCGACGCACAAAAACATCTTTTATAACTTATAGATTTTCAATTTCCTTATAAAAATGTACAGAAAATACGAAATATTTGATAAAAAACATCAATTTCAATATATATAAATTTCAATTACTGAAAGTATAGAAAAATATTCACTTATTTCACAGCATTATTATACAATAAATATTGCTTTGTGAACCGAATTTTTAATAATCTGCACATAAATATTCTTTATATTATTAAACAATTATCATTCAATTATTAATATTAATTATAATTACTTTAGAATTTATTCAAATTGGAATTGAGATGTTTTTTCTTGTTGTTGAAATCTGGAATTATTCGATTGGATTTCTCTGCGATTTCATAAACACATCACGCAAAACGCGGATGCAGAAAGAAGATAATAATAATCCGATCTCGGGCCATAATTCCATAACCCGATTCGGGCCCATCTTATTCCAGTTATCAATGGATTTATTCGCCAGGGTTTTTCGAAGCTGTGTGTGTGTGTGCAGGGTTGTCGGGAGCTTCGAAGATTTATTATGTAACCCGTTGACTCGAAACTGGTGCCAGTGGAGGACAGCGAAGGCCATTTGTTTGACACGAAACACACAGTCGATGTTCACGTACGTCCAATGATTAATGGCATCCGAATCCGACGTGTTTTCCTTTCTTTCAATAATCCATTCGGACAAAGTTCCTTCTTTTTCACTTGTCAATTTGTTAACTAAAGTCTATCATAAATAAATATATCTCCAAAACTTTACGCGAAAATCCATATTTCAATATCAGAGGAATCAATTTATCATTATTGTAAAGCAATTCCGTTTTCTTGCTTGAGACAGATACAATATCATTGTTATTATTTCTCAAAGACTGTTATTATTTTTAAAGGATCAATGGAAATACATAAAGCAAAATATTTAATGTCTTATACATAACAGAGAAACGACGGTTTTTTTTCAGTGTTTTCTCACCTTTCCAACGCTCCTACATACATCTTTGTAGTTATATCGAGTCGCCTGTTATAAGCTGAAGAACATTTTTTTTCGTTTTTTATTTAGTTTTTACAGTTTTTCGTGATTTTCTCGACAAATCCTTAAGATAGTTACATCAACGACAACTCGTATGAAAGCTGAATATTTTGTCTTTCCAACAAGCCTACATACATCTTAGTGCTGTTATCGAGTGGCCTGCTATAAGCAGTAGAAATTGAAAAAACACATACTTAACATCTTATACATAACAGAGAAATGACGGTTTTCTCGTTTTTGTTTCAGTGTTTTCGGTTTTTCATGAATTTCTCGACAACCCCTAAAGGTAATTAAATCATAGAACACTCGTATGAAAGCTGAATATCTCACCTTTCCAACGCGCCTACATACNNNATTACATCATCGACCACTCGTATGAAAGCTGAATGTCTCACCTATCCAACGAGTCTACTTGCATCTTTGTACTGTCATCGAGTCGCCTGCTATAAGCTGTAGAAAATGGAAAAAAAGTGAATTGAATTTACACAAAAACTAGATTTTCGTTAAGAACTCAAAAAGTAATAAACTTTTTATGATTTTATTGCATAATCACATGCACGCAAGCGTTGCGCAACCTTCTATGTTACAAAAGTTACGTAATGTTTGTTACGTAACAGAGAAACGACGTTTTTTCGATTTTTTTTCAGTTTTTCGTTAATAACTCGCCAAAAACTAGATTTTCGTTAATAACTCGAAAAGTAATAAACTTTTTTATGATTTTATTGCATAATCACATGCACGCAAGTGTTGCGCAACTTTCTATG
>NW_017098142.1:4191-26737 GCF_001412225.1 Nicrophorus vespilloides
ACATCTTCGTACTGTCATCTAGTCGCCTGCTATAAGCTGTAGAAGTTGTAAAATGTTCGTAACGTAACAGAGAAACGTTTTTTTCGATTTTTTTTTCAGTTTTTCTTTAATAACTCGACAACCTTTTAGGATAATTACATCATCGACCACTCGTATGAAAGCTGAATGTCTCACCTTTCCAACGAGTCTACTGACATCTTCGTACTGTCATCGAGTCGCCTGCTATGAGCTGTTGAAATTGGAAGAAAAGTTAATAGAAATTGACAGACAAGTCATGTTTTCTGTTTTTCGTTAATAACTCGAAAAGTATTAAACTTTTTTATGATTTTATTGCATAATCAGATGCACGCAAGCGTTACGCAACTTTCTATGTAACAAAAGTTACGTAATGTTCGTTACGTAACAGAGAAACGACGTTTTTTTCCAGTTTTTCGTTAATAACTCGACAACTCCTTAAGATAATTACATCAATTTGTAATGCAATTTGTATTTACGTTTTCTTTTATTATTCAACAGTTGTCGCAGGCTCAGGAAGGGGTGGGCAGGGAGCTGCAAAAGTTGGACACGGCGAAGGAGGATTGCATCGAACAGATAAACTCGGTATTCCAACAGGTGCAGGCGTTGGTGGATAGAAGGAAGCAGGAGATGATCGACGCAGTGACGACGGCCTGCATTGAAAAGCGGAAGGTGCTTGAGGAACAGCACGCGCTCATTCAGTGCGAGAAGAACAAGGTGCAGCAGGAATGCGAGGGTTTGCAGTATCAGGTGGAGGTACGCAATATTACTCAACGCATCGAGAGCCTCACGGAGAAGCTGGACGCTGCGTCGACGCTGGGCGAGCCAAGGGAGAACGCCTTCCTCACGTGCGACTTTACTCAGAGCGACAGCCTGCAGAGCATCGAACAGAGTCTGGGTAAATTGGGTAAGGTGCGTACCAGCACAACGTTCCCGTCTCTGTGCAGAGCCCAAATGGAGGAGGAGAGCATCGCCGGCATCGAGAACAGCGTTCTACTGACGACCGTCGATTACCACGGCCAGGAGAGGCAGAACGGCGGCGATCCGGTGCAGGCGGAAGTGCTACCGGTGAGCGTAACCGCCGCCGCCGCAGTTGACGTCGTCTCCGTGGAGGTGCCGAGCACGGTCACAGATTGCGAGGACGGCACGTACAGGATTAGCTTCAGGGCGCCTAGAGCTGGACGCTACGGCGTTCGCATCTCCGTCTTCGATCGACCGATCAAGGACGTTCCTCTCTTCTTCGACGTATCCGAGCACAACAATCCGGTGAACACGTACGGATCTCGCGGCAGCGGAAAGGACGACTTCATGCAACCGGTGGGCGTTGCCGTCGACGAATCCAAAGAGGAGATTTACGTCCTCGACACTGGCAACTCGCGCATCAAAGTACTTAATTACGACCTGCAGGTTATAAAGCACATCACCAACGAGGGATTGTCAGGAAGAAGCTGCACCGGTGAGGAGGAGATACATTACAAATTGTAACTAACTATAACATTATACTTTTTCTTCTGTTTTCCCTCTCGCAGGAATTGCCGTTTCGAATAATGGTCTGGTCGTGGTCAACTGGAGGACTCGGACGGTCACCGAGATGACGACGAGCGGACAGACGGTGATGACGTTCACGTACAACGCTTTCCAGGAGCCGATCAATGTGGCCGTGGACAAGTGTTACGGGCACATCCTGATCGCCGACAACGGCATGAACTGCGTCTACGTCTTTGACGGTGACGGAAAGATTCTCTTCCAGGTGGGTGGTGGTGGAGGAAAGAAGGGCACGTTCAGTCTGATCACTTCGGTGACGGTCGGACCGGGCGGCGAGATCGTCGTCGCCGACTCCCGCATCCAGGTGTTCTCGGCGAAGGGCGACTTCGTGTCGGTGCTGCACGACGAAGGCAGAGGCAAGGGCAGATACGGCGGCATCACCGTCGACTCGGACAACAGGATATTGGCGAGCCGGAGCGAGCAGAAGGGACGCAACTTCGTGCAGATCCTCTCCTTGGTCGACGCCAATCTCAGCAACACGATCGATTCGCACGACAGCAAACTGAAGAGGCCGAGCGGCATCGCCGTCACCAACGATCGTCACGTCATCGTCGTCGATCTGGGAAACAATTGCATCAAAAAGTATCGCTACTGGTAGATTGGAGCAACTTCACACAATGAATGAAAGAAAGAAGAAAGGAAGGAAGAGCTCTATATATATTTTTGTGGCCATATTAAACGTAAAACTAGCCTTTCCCCTTTCCTCAATCATCCTGCCATCTCCCACCATCATCATCATCAACCCTCGAATAACAAGATACAACATATATATTTTAAATATACATTTTGTTTTATATATATACAAACAAAACGTGACCGGCGGCGGCAATCTCTTCTCTCCTTGAAACTGTTGAAACAAAACAACAACAATAACAAAAAGAGAGTTTTCTTGTTCGCCGCCTTTTTTTTAACTATAATTTCTCATCTGTGATTGTACATTTAAACGAAACAAAACAAAATAACGAAGAATTTAAAAAGGAAGCTGACCATTTACATACACATATATTATCATTAATATTATTGCTACATACTACATTCTAGTACTACTACTACTATTGCTACATATACTACTATTACATATTTATAGATATACGTACGTATATGTTACTATTACATAATTCGTTCACGTTTCCTCACACTCTACTTACTAAACAGTAAAAGTACTTAATCAAATAAGTTTAGAGATCGTTGCCTATGTATTGTATATGTATAAAGAAATAAGAGAGAGCGAAAGGAAAAAAAAACTTAAATCAAGAGATTAAAAGGTAGAAAGTAAATAGGATTTCAATGATGACGATAATGATAATAATAATAACTGATTAACTTCCGTTCCGTACGTGTGTTTTTTTTTTTTTAATTTCATTCATCCTCTCATCGTTTCGCAATTACAATTCAAAATTTCTTTTTGTTCAAAGTGTAATTACTTAATCTAGTCATTAGATCGTATATTCGGTTATTAATAATACAATTTCCGTACATATTAAAAACCCTCCAATACCCCCCCCCCTTCACCCCCACGAGATCCACCTTACTTTTTATTTTAAATAATATTATGTACTTTTTTATGTATCTTTTTTGTACCATTATTTTCACTTCGCCCATCGAATAAAATTTAATGTGACGAAACCTTCGACAATTACACTCCAAATGTTTTGTCCCTCGAGGCGCTTCTCAACACTTGCCAAGTACGCAATACTTGACAAGCTTTCTCGATTTATATGATATACTATCATCAATGTTTCAGATCCACAAGTATACAGCCGCTAGCGTTTACAAATTTCAGTCAATAATAGCGACTAACTAATGGAATTAATTATGATGAAATATCGTTTGTAAATAGTTTTTAGTATTATCAATAAATATAGAACAAAAACATTGACACCTTAACTTTTTCTTTTCATTTGAAACAAAAGCTCAATTCGTAACGTAAGTATATAAATTTCAGACGCGTCCGCCAGATGGAGCTCAGCAGCAACATTTGTTCGGTCATAGCTATCTTCTTTGTTAACGCAGCTATTAACAATTATGTAATTAACGGAAATCCAATTGTATTCTCAACGTTTTTTGATTCATCATTAAGACATAAATTGCAGCAGTACTAAAATGGATTTAGCCGAGCTACAAACCACCAATGTTGTTTGCATCTCAACTAAAATTAGAGAATGTGCACTTTCTGATATTAACTAATGAGAGGATTCATGGAGAAACAATTGAAAGGATAGTTCATAAATAAAACGGTAGGATTTATCGAATCGTCAGTCCTTTTATTCTGCTCTGTTTCTTCTCTCTCTCTCTCACTTGTTTTCCCCCACATATATTTTCATCCATTCCTTTTTTCTTTCTTCTCACTTCTTTCTCAGATATGTTTGTACACATGTAAGATGAAAAACAATAAACGTATTTCACATATAACAACAAGGATTTGTTTCCGATCCGCCCTTCATCTTCTCCATCATCATCACTAATCGATACAATAATAATCATAATATGTAATGGGAGGCTGAGGTGATACAAAAATCGTTTCTGTCACTATCTTTCTCTCTTGCAGTCACTCATCACATCATTCATATATGTCTACAACAAACAAACAAAAAAACAAAGAAAAAAAATACTCCTAACGAAACGTAGATAGAAAGAAAAAACAATAATTAAAATAAAGTAAATACGAACATAGTAATAAGTCATAGTATAGTAGTAATAATAAATGAATAAAACTTATAAGCACAGATTTAAAATATTTCGGTATAAGTATATAATATATATATATGTTTTTCTTTTCTTGCTTTTTTTTTCCCATTTTCTCATTAAATGTAATCATAATTAATGTGTTTTTTTTTTCTCTTCTCTTCATTACACGCACACATCATCACAGCATTCTCAAGTCCGATACAACATACTAAAAATTATCTGCGTCTCCGTTGTCTATCACCAATTATTGTTTCCCTTTCATATGCTTGCTTGCTTCTGGCTTCTTTCTCCTCCTTTCAAAACTCATCAAATGAAATAATAAAATAATCGATTGCATCGATTTCTTCCTCCATCCTTATTACCCACCAAAAAAAAAATATATATAAATATTCATTAATTCTGTGGATGTTCGACAACAACTTTTTCTTCTTGTTTCGCGTTAAGGGCAACGATGCTTCAGGTAACGATTATATATATATATATAGATTTATATATTATTCCCATTATTATTTTCTCAGTCCAACAAAACAAAAATTCCCCAAACTTCTTAAATTTTGCTTCAAAACTTAATTTCAATATTACACAACAGCTATAAATATAAAATAAATTCATCTTTTTCCATTTTTTCCTCTCAATAATGCCCTAATTGACTAATCAGTTCCAAATATATACTTTTTGTCTTTCTCCAAAAAAACTTCTCGTTTTATTTCTCTCGCAATCCGTCCCCTTTGACGCTTTTTTATTTATATATATGTATGTACATATATATTATATATCGAAATTATATACAAAAATATATAGTCGATAAACGTAAACTCCTGACCTGAAGCACTCAACGTCATCAATATTATTATTATATATATATATACATTCTGCTGTTTTTAGTACGCCCTCTTTTTCGCGTTACGAGTCTCTCCACCTCTTGTATGTGTATATTATTACTATTATGCTTATTGTTTGTAATTGTAGAGTTAAACGTATGGTGTAACATAATCATCATCATCATCATTATAAGCTAGATCAGGTCCTGTTCGTCTGTGGGCACTATTGGTGGGTGATCCTTGGAGGCGGGCTGCAGAATCTTGAAGGCGGAGCCTTGACTAGGTTTCAATTGGAAGTTGCTGGGCTGTGGGGCGTTGTCCAGCGGCAGGCTCCGCCTCTCGTCCAGGGCCACCAGGTGAACTCGCTCGCAGCCGTCCGGTGGCCCGCGGGCCAAGAACATGCGAGGCGACGTACCGAGCCGACTGCCGCCGCCGCCATCCGCATCAGGACTCGAACCTCTGCTGCCACCTTTTGCATCCGCAAACATACACACACAGATTATCAATGGATCAACGAACGAACTAACTATTCGATATAGTCGAATAGTAAATGTAAGCATGCACAAAGCAACAGGGGAGTCATCTTCGTATAGGGGATGCGGGTGCAAATGTTGTTAATTGGATTTTAGTATCTAGATTGTGTGTGTGACAACAAAGGAGCTTCCCAACCCTTCCAACAAATAACAGAGGGCATAAAGACGTGTTCATGTTACACTATGTCATGACAATTAGTGCTACTACAATCTATTATTGTTGCTACTACATTGGGTGGGAAAGCGTCCGATGGTCTAAGTAAGCTAAGGAAATAAGTTTGCTAGTACGTATAACCTGAGCAGGGTGACGTGTCTGAATACCCATGTGACATGGGTGATATTGAGTCTCTTGAAGGGGGACCTTCGAAGAGAAGGCGACGGATTCGATTAGCGACAAGAATGGAGCACGCTCGAAGGTTTGTTTTTTTTTTTTTAGTGGAACAGAAGAGGAAGAATACTCACTCGAAGATTGGCAGCTGCCAGTGACGTCAACCAGGGACGGAGTTTGTGTGTTCACGGACCTGGTGTTCCTGAAGAGATCGGGCAGCGGTGCCCGATGTCCTTCGGGCGTGATCTGCGTCAGCTTATCGTAATCCTCGCTCCTATCGCTCGCCACGTCTCCGGCCGCCTTCAGCACGAAACCCTCGATCTCCTGGTTAAGACCCTCCACCGAGTTCCTCATCGTCGGTCTGGGCAACGGCTTTATTGGTATGCTTACAGCTGGTGTCGCTCTAGGTATTATGAACGCTGTCACACCAAAAAAAAAAGATATTAATTTAAAAGAGCCGACTGTAAAAAAAAGATGATAGTTACATGTGTTTGTTTGGGAGCTGGTGGTGAGTGTGTGGTCACCAGTGATGGGTGAAATCCTGCTGCTGGATGTCTGTTGATTATTGCTCCTCTGCAGCCTATGTCTGAACTTGTCCATCATCCTCTCATCACTGTCTTGCCTCAGATGGATCTTCCTAGACTCCACCCAATCACACTCATCAGTCTGTAAAAACATTAACATCTGTAATATTGGATCCAATTGGATTTATCTTATAAGCTAGTTGAAATCTTGTTAGTATATTTACCTGTGTTGCTTTGTTTATTTGCAGTGCTGGCTGGACACAGTAGTTGGATTCCCGTGGCCACTGCCCTGAGACATAGATTGTATCCAAGGAGGCTGTCCTCCGAATAGCACTTCCTCCATTGGCAGCATTGCTCAAACATCTGACATTCCCTGGAAATGAAAAGCCTATTTAGTATTTGGACAACATATGTATATCAATTTTACACCTTTGTTTATCGAAGAGCCAGGGCTCCTTTGTCCAGAGTGGTTTGAAGAGATGGTATTTTTCCAGGTGGTGTTGGTGGTGCAGTACGAAGACATAATGGTTGGACTCTTCTGCAGAGAGCTACTCTGTTTGACCAGCGAGGACATTGGTATGGTGGCCTTGATGGGGCCCTGCTTGGAGAGTCCACTTGGTGAAGATTTGAGCACCCTGGTGGTGCAGGGGTTCGCACCTGGAGGACCCGACATCCTGCAGGATCGGGGTGTCGCCAAGGACCTGCAGGGGCCCTCCTCCACACCGAAACGGACCCACGCAAATTCGGGGGGAGACAGAAATACAGAAAGAGAGAACGCGCAAACGGAACGGAATGAAAACAAGGAGACAGAAAAGAAAGGAAGTCGAAAATGAGGAAACGACAACTACTGAACAGTCGAAGGAACGTCGACAGCGCTGAATCACCAGAAGAAGACGATCCTCCAGGTGAACTCCGAAACACTAACGAAAGAGGAAAAAAAACCGGTCTCACTCACAACACTTCCACCGCCGTCACCGCTGCCGCCACCGCCGCCAACTTTTCGCTCTTTCTGCAGCTCTTCATTGTTGAGATCATCGTTTCCTCAGTGTTGCCATTTCATTGGCGACAACTTTACTTTTCCGGTGAAAAAAACTGCGAACACCACCGAGAGACCACCACCTTCAAGAAACGAATTCCAATATGAATCGCAGCGGTGAACGTTTCCGGGTTTTCCAATTGGAATGAATCGGTGATCTGCATCCAAATCGGGCTACGTTTTGCAACAGCGACAAACAAACACGCAAAGAAAAAAAAAACTTAAATTTTGCATATTTCAGCGTTGCCAACCGACCTCCACTCCATCCATCTGATGAATCTGCAAATATACAAAATGCATTAAATTCAACATGAAATCTAATAAAATTCAGTTTTGAGAATCTTGCAATCAAACACAAACAATTACTATACATATTTTCATTAAAATCGAGATACCTCAGTCTATTGACTTTTACTCCATCTGACGTTCACTTTCAGAACTGCTCAGGTTTCAAATTCAAATTATTTATGTGCTATATTCCGGTCATTATTTAAAATTATATAACATAAATTATAGTAAGAGACGTAGAATAGGCGACTATGTTTTTTGCATATTATGGTTAAATAGTTTTAGAATTATTTAATTAAAAATTTAGCATTTAAGAGATTTTCTTTTTAAATAATTGGAAAATTGTGTTTCCTAACAAATATGCATATTAAACATAAAAAACTATAATCTCTCTAATAAAAGCGCGTACTTCCAGTATTTCCCGTTCTACTGCTTGCAAAGTTGTATACGTCGTGGGAGGGAATTGCGATTTGTGTAAATATTTACAAATACTACTTGTGTTATGTTCGGTCTCTCGCGTCCTTGACAAATGGAATACGCTAAAAAAGCAGACAAAGGCGTCGATGCAATCTGCGTCTATAAATGAATGTCGCGACTGATCGCGGCGGCGGCATTCGAACGAAGATGTTGCACGGTTGTGGACTTGCAACCGCTTCCGTCCTCCTGCCCAGCGCCGGTGGATGTATCTTAGCCTCGTGCAGCTGCAACAGCAAGGACCTCACCAACGCCTGGTACACAGGTCTGGATAAACCCTCTTGGTGCTTGCAGAACCGCAAGCAATACGCTCCCCTAGCATTTCTCGCAAACTCCGCAGTTGGCTACGCATCTTATCTGGTGTACAAACATGGCGAAGGATGCTCAGGTAATTAATTGTGTTTATCTGCATTTTGCCATATTGGAATTATTAATAATTTTGACACGGTAGGTCGTGCCAAAAATGCGATGATCGTTTACGGAGGTCACCTGGCGCTCCGCTGGACCTGGACGCACCTCTTCTGGGGATCGCGCAACATAAAATTGGTTTGTTTACATACCTCCCTCCCTCCCTGTTGTCTCGACAACAACAACTCTTATTAAATTTTCTTCTTCAGGCCTTCTACGAGATTCTGGCCGCAGATGCCAGCATCCTCCTGACAGCGCACTTTTTCTACCAAATCGACCGGAAAGCTGCTATCCTCTTCGCAGTTCCCTCGGCCCTTTGGCTCGGTTATCTCACCGCTCTCAACTACATCCTCTTCAAGCGGAATGCACCTAGAATTGCAGAATAAATGTTATTATTTTCAATCTTTTATAATCTTTAATAACTAAAAAATATATTGTTAATTGTACGTTGTTTTTTTCTTATTTACATTTTGATGAACCTCTATCCTCGCATTTGTTTATATTTTTCGCTTATCAAAGAATGATGCATTCAACTTCTTCTTAATTATTTACGCGCAGCAACGAAGTTTTGTTTGTTGTGTTAAACTGTTGATAAAAAAAACATGTTATTTCTCACATTCTGGCTTGACGTAATATTTATATTCGCAGATGGTGACGGAATTCACAGTGCTAGTCGAAATCGGTCATCTTTTATGTATTGATTTAAAACTGTTTATATAATTGAATCACCTTTAAAATTAACTGCAAGAATGTCAAATAAAAAGTAGCAATCAATGTTGTTACAAAACAAAAATAAGAGTGAATACAAAAATCAAACTATAGCGATTTGAAAATGATTAAAAATATTGAATATTAAAATCGGATTTGGTGTAAAGAGAGAGAACTTCTTCCGCTGTAAGTGGACATTTTGTATTCAAAGTGAGAGAAGGGCACGGATGGAACTTGAAAAACACGGGAAGCCGTTTGCAACGCCTCCAGACCGGCAAAAATGATCTCTTTAGAGGCGGGGAACCAACGTAGAAGATGCTTCCAGTGAGACTTGTTGAGGATGAGAACGTCGACGGCGGTGAGCGCGATGTAGGTGCGATCGTGCGCCACCCGGTACAACCCCTGACGCTCCCCAAATGAATTACCAGGCCCAATAACGGTATTGAAGTTCGACTCGTCGACGATCATGATTTCGCCTCGATGCAAGAAGTACATACCTGTGTGTGTATTTGTTCGTATTGAGAATGGATGAGAATATTAATGGAATTCAAGGCGTATACATAGATCCACGTCTCCGGTTTCCACGATGATCTGCTCCGGTAGGTACAGCCTGACCTGCAGATGCACGCACAACTGCCGTATAAAGTCCACGTGCGTCATCTTGAAGATGTGGTGACCGGTGATGTGATGGCCGTACATGGCCTGCATGACGGTCTGCCGCAGGTAGAGAGGAGCATCCAGAATCAGAGATGGTAGCAACTCTCCACGTCTTTTGGTCCAGAGTCCCAGCATGTATACGTTCACCTTCTTGATCAGTATCGACGATAACCTTCGATTCTATAAACGTTGCATAGGTTAACGAAATCCTCAATCATAGTTTGTATTGTTGTGCTTACGCAAAGATACGAGTTCAGCAGGCTCATATCGCATCTGTACTTGTTCTCGGTGACCATGTTGATTACCAAGAGGCTTGTGAAGGCGCCCGAGATGATGGCAATGATGAAGACGGATGCCACCAGGATGGAGATCGAGACGATGATCTCCGTGTAGCTCTTCGGAATGCTCGTTCTCAAGCTGGTGGCGGTGAACATGTTGATGGTGTAGAGAAATGCCATTACAATAGCATGATCTTTGCCGCTGGGTGAAGCCGTGTGCTTCTTGTATCCGTGCACCGTCACGAAAGAGCACTCTTTCTCGGTGCAAGAAATGCGGTACCAAATCAAAGACATCACGGTCAACTCGAACATTACCATGTAGCAGATGTACGAGCATTGGAGCACTATGTTCAAACCTAGCGTTCTCTTGGAGCCGTGGTAGTACAGCACCAGATGCAAGAATCTGCAATCATTAAAAAAAAACTTTGATTGTATTATTTAACTTTTTGAATATACCAAACCTAATAAGACGACTGTTCATGCATATAATCATCGGTCCATTGATGGCGTACATCAGCAGTTCTAGAGGGACGAGTCCGAGCAGATCCACCCAAAAGATGAGGGTGTTCGTGTAGCGTTTTCGAATCTTCGAAGGCTCCGTCACTCGCACTCCAGACTCCACGTCCGTGTAATGCAGATGGAACTGGATGAAAACGAACAAGAAAAAGAAGAGATCGCACACCGAAGTATACACCTAGACAAGACATATAATATATATATAAACTAGATAATCTATTAAAAAGTTCACCTGCAAATAGATGTAGTGGAGGTCCAAGAACTGCAAGAGTAAGAGCACAATACAACTGATTGGAGCAACGTGCACGTGCACAGCGTACTCGTACAGCTTGTAGTACTTGCTCTCGGGTTTCACAAAGTCGTTGATCTTCATGTAAATGGTGTATAACTTCTTGTCGATCAGTGCCATATCATCTTTGCCGACAATGTTCATCTGGTAGAGCTACAAGGAAGATGTGAATTAAATTGGAACATTAGGAAATAGTATAGAGTAAGCTTTACGTGCGTGTTGATTTCCATGCAGTCTATGTACTCGTCGCCGCAGCTGATGGCGTTATTGAGACGCAACAGGATGAGCGGAAAGTCCTTGGCGAGGACGTAGAATTGGTGGCTGGGGATGGTAAGGAGTTCCACGTGGTACTTGGCCACAACACGGATTGTCTGCCTGGTGGCATCCATCTTGGTGAGGCTACCGAAGCAACCTCCTCGTTTCAACGTGACCATCTTGCAGCCGGCGATGTAGACGTCCACCTCACCCTTCGACACGAAGTATAGGTTTGCTTGGATGTCGTTGCACCTGATGATGTCCGCATCGAGCATGAAGTACTGTATCTCAAAGTATTTGATGAAGACGCGCAGCGAGGTGCGATCAACATTAGTGAAGAGTTTCGACTTCTGGATAGTTGCCAGGAACAGATATTCTCGCATATCCAAATGAAGCTTCTCGTCAAACGTGTCCAACAGTTTAGACATCACCACGCCCTCTGAAATTAGTGTACTCATTAATAATAACTTATATTCATTAACGTTCACTTACCGCACTTCTTCCACACATATTCAAAATGATCTATGAATACTTTTATGGTACTCTCATCCACCATCTCCTTGTTTATGAACGAGATAAAGTTAGTCATGCTGTTTCTGTACTTGATGATCTGCATGTTACTTCCCATCTAAAAAGTATACGCTTCTTAAAAGCAAAACTTATGCGTTTTATATGTTAATATTACCGCCGCTCCGGTGATGCTGGCAATAACGAAGAGCCTGCAGATCCAGAAGAATATGGCGATGAAGAAGGTTTCCAAGGCACCTCCGGTCATTTCGTCGCGTCCGTAAGCCACGTACGTTGATCCGAACCTTGCCGAGACGGCGTGCAGGCAGAGCAGCAGAAGATTCTTATTTAGTTGCGAATCGGGAAGGATGGAATTCGCAATGATGTTCGAATCTCCGGTGCACATGTAATTGAAACCGTACTGCGGAATAAACAAAATAAATCACCAATAACAGAAAAAGAAATATTTCCGTTACTTTCACGCAGATTGTTAGCAGTATGTTGTTGGAGAAGATTATAGCTATGGCCACGAAGAACAGCATCAGTTTGAACGCGTGTCCGACGTAGTGTCTGTAGCCCTTGATGTTCCAATCCATGTAAGTCAAACCCATGAAGGGCCTGTAGAGGATCATTGCGAAGTAGATACTGTTGAACAGCAGATTCACTGTAAACTCACAACGATTAGTTATTACATAACTTAGTTTGTACTTGCAGTTGTAATACGTAGAAGATTGTAGACACCGCCTATGTAGATCCTGTAGAGACCCCATTCGTAGAATGGGAAAAGTGTGACCACGTCGGCTAAGAACGAGGTTTTCAGGTAGTGCATCACGGTGCTCATGAGGTCGGTGACCACGATGTTGTTCCTGTTGTAATACTGCACGTGGCACCGGATCTTTGAATTACCAAATTATATAACATTAGTTGTTGTTATAGTATATACACTTACGTAGATATCAATGGCGAAGACGATTTTAATACCTGTAAAGGCGTAGATCGTGTACTGCCAGTATTCCTTCATCATGGTATCCACGAGCGAATACACGACGAAATAGACTACAGCCAATAATGACCTAAAACACTCCCAGGTGATGAAAAAATTGCCGTGCGGATTGATCGAATTCTTCATGATCACAAATCGCAATATACCTAGAAATGTTTCATTTCAAATAATATCAATTTATATTTCTTGAAATTTACTTACCCAATCTAGATCTTTGGTCGTTTGTTCCAACGACCTCCTCGTCGAAGATTTCGAACTCGAAGAGATCGCCGATTTCCTTCGGTTTCCGCTTCTTCCCATCATCCCCAATCAAATGTCCATATTGCCTATTCAATAGAGATTGATATTTATTCATGTGCCACTTCAGAGTTATCTCCAGATTACTGTATTCTTCAAGAGAGAAAACAAACACATTTTTTTTATAAATTACTTAACAAACAAGAAAAGTAACTTACCTAAGCGACAAGATTTCAACACACACATCGCCGCGTTGAAATCCAAGCAAATCTCCTCCACGGCGCTGATGGCGACAACAGTGTTCAGACTGTTCACGTTATGAAACGTTTCGATGACAGGGAAAGAATCACCGAACTGCAGGATTCGTTTCACTTTCCTATCCAGATCTCCAGGCATCTCGCAGGACATCCTGCAATAGCTGAAAAAGAAGTGAAGCAAATATATTAATATTCCTAGCAATAAAGAATATCTACAGACCCTCGCATTATTATGTGGATGTACAGAGGGCGAACGTTCGCACTGCAGATGATGGTATCAGCTGGTAGAGTTCTCAAGACGGCGCAGGTAGCTAACATGGTGAGTACTTCATCCGAGTATTTGGAGAATATCGGCACGAACTTTAATCCGTTGATCAGCTTTTTCGTTACCAGTTCCCATTTCAACTCCAATGGAATGCTTTCTGAAATACTTCGATATTACAGCAACAAAACTACAGAAGTTTCAGGCCTCACCGTGATAATCATTGATGTCGATGTGCTTTTCGTTGAACCAATTGAAGTAGAGGTAATCCAAAGCGTTTTGTCTAAAACTCGTGGGCATGACGTTGTTCACCATGAAGTTGTAGATCATGCGAAGCTTATCGCGAAACATGAAATTCTCCTCGTTCATCTTGATGATGTTGCAGTTCAATTCGCTCAGGAATAAACTGTACAAATACATGCTGTAAAAAAAGAGGAGAACGATAATATTTGCAATATTATAACAATTTTGTAATTACCCAACGAGAGTGGTTAAACTATAGAAGCACATCTCGAACACCGAGGTGGCCGTTCTTCTTGATAAGCTGATGTTCATCAGGGCGCTTATGGTGTAGGCGCTGGCAAAGTAGTAGGTGTCTGCGTTACTCTTGTCCGAGCTCGTTTTCAACGCTAAGAAAATTACTACTTTTAAGCAACGGCAAGGAATGAAGGGTTTAATAATTACATCTATACTTGCAATCGCCGAAGCAGAAGAATCCGATCATGGTGCACATCACGAAGTATCCGATCAATAAGTATATGGTAAAGTATTTTACTACAATTATCGCTATACGGTTGTATCTGAGCGTTCTCTGCTTGTATATGATGAACTCGACAATCTTGTACGACTTCAGGATTCGCGGAAGTTTATACAGCAACTACAATTCAAACGTTAGTTGGTGTATTTTATTTTTAAATCATTGCCTTACCTGTGATTCTCTTGGAACCCCGAACAATGCGGCCACGTAATCGTACGGTACAGTGGCGAGGACGTCGATGAGGAACATGATGGATTTGAATCTGTAGAGAATGATCTCGGAGAATTTAGTGATCTTAGTAGAGGGAGTCTCTACTGCTGTACTAGCTTGGACGTATAGATCGAACATGTAGATGTTGTCCAGCACCAGGGATCCGGCGAAGAACGTGTCGTTGCTCGTCCCGAACGAAATCATGTACGGAATCAATATACTCTAATCAAACTGGAGTATAAGCAGCCATAATTAAGGTATTTCAATAGTATTTCCATACCTGCAAGACAACAGTTGCGAAATGGATGTAGAATAGGAACATGCGGAAGCTGGAGTTCTGGTCCATGACGTAAGGACATTTGGAGTTCAGGCAGATCGGCGTAGTCTGCAGCTCGAGCTTATCGGTGAGCGTGAGCAAATCCAGGTACTCCGAGTTGAAATTAGGTACTCTGCACTTGATGCTGAGGGGATTCAGATGGAGCTTCTTTTTTTTCATCTCATCCAGCTCGGCCACCACCCGCCACTGCTTCTTCAATCGGAAGATGGGACGGTCCCAACTCTCATTCGGCACCAACTGCCTCAAACTGGGACACCAACAACAAATGATGGATGTTGTGAATTTCAATAATTGTACCTGATGCTGCGTCTGGCTTTGGCGATGCGTTGCATGACCTCTTCGCGGATCTTGGGAGTGGCGCTCGTGTAGTTCCTGAAGACCTTGAACATGTCCGTCAATTTGAGAGTCTGGATCACGCAATTGGTGGCGCAGCGAAGATTCGCGTTGCTGGGCAGCAAAAGGACGGTTGTTATTTCGGAGAGAACAGTTCCACTTGAGAATGAGAGTATTGGAGATTCATCATCCTCCATGGATAGCACCTGCAAAAAAAAATTAGTTTTTTAATCAATTCTATTGATGATTACAAATTAATTACTTGGACAATGCCGGAGACGATGTAGATCAACTTCCTTTTCTGCGTGTTGACCTTCATGATGTAATCGCCGGATAAGTAGAACTCGTTGCTCATCACCAGACTAATCTCCTTCTTCACGCAGATGTCCAGATGCTTCAGCAGATGGGAATGATTGAACGCGTCCCAGAATATATCCAAATAAATCTCCTTCTGCAAATACCAAAACCAATTATTATCATTAGACTCTACACTAAAAAAGCAAAACCTTCAAAGACATCGGTAAGAGATGGACGGATGAAGGTCTATAAATGATGCCGCCGTGCTGCGTCCACAGCACCTTGCAGAAGCTCTGGATGCGATTCCTCAAGTGCGGCTGATCGGAGAGGATCGTGTTGAACTGATTGAGGAGTCTCTTGTAATCGTACTGCCGCGAGATCTTCTGCAGCAGCACCTTGGTCATGTGACCGATGATGACTATAGCGTGCATCGAGTATCCGATCATCATGAAGATCATCAGGATCAACGACTCGTAGACGTTGCGATGCACCAGAAAACCGGACCAATTGTGCATCACCACGTTGCTCATCGTCGAATAGCAGAGTGCGAACCATTCCGTCTTCAGATGCGGTCGTATACCGTACCTGTAGACCTTCTCCGCCCAACTGGGCGTCTTGCAGTCGTCCACGCAACCCAGACTGGACCACAGCACGCTCGCAAGGAGCGCGAACATCTGCACCAGAATCAAATGCACCATGAACACCAGAAAGAGCGGATTCGTCGAGGTGATGTTGCGCTTCGAGTGGATGAAAAAGAAGAAATGTATCTGCGAACGAAACCACATCGAAACTTGCTCATCACAAACAAAAATCTAAATAACTTACAATTCGCGCCACGCATTTCAAACGGACTGCATGCCTGATGGACTCTGCGTATTCAGGAAACACCAGGTACACCAACTCGTAGATGGGTAGAAGACTGATGAAGTCGAGGAGAAGCAGAAACACATTCCTGGACTGGTGCAACCCAAACTTGTTGATATCCTTCGAATACCTGCAATAATAACAAATGAAACCCAAAAAACAATTGATTTTTTTTTTTACCCAAATACCTGTGCAATAAGGCCAGAAGCGAATCAACCAGGTACATCAGCTCCAGAGTGTAGTACACTAAGTTGTCCATGTAGATGCTGTAAGATGGATTGTAATGGTACTTGTAGACGCACTGCATGATCAACCAGACCAACGTGAACTGCAACATCACCTCCCATATCGGATTGAAAGGCAGGAAGAGCAGCTGCAGAAGGATCGTATTCTTGAACTTTTTCTTCTCTAATAATTAATGAAAAAAAACTACATCAAATAAAGTTATTTCAATTTGTATACGCACCTTCTTCGTGACCCTCGAGCTTCTCGTTCATCTTTTTGTTTGTTTGTTTGTTTGTTTATTGACATTTGTTAAACAAATGATACGCACCCACCTGGATCTTAGATGCAAAACAAATTCAACAAAATACTCGAGCACGATTGGTTGCATAATAATTTTGATAAGCGCGACATCTATACGCGTTCAGTCAACTAATTAAATTTAAAACTTTTAAATGTTTTCGTTGCGATAACAACTTTGATTATATTTTTGTTCGACGTTTTTGGAAAGTGTCAAAATTCTCAGTGTTAAATTTTCATTTGAAGATGAGTTACAGCGGTGGTAACGATTGCGCGTGTTACGAGGAACCTGTGCAGGTTCCTCAGGAGTGCGCTTGTCCGCCGGAGATGGTCTGCACCAGGTTCACGATCGAAGTAAACAACGAAGTCGTCGATTTACCACCGAAAAAGTTGAAGTTCGTTAACAGGAAGAAACGAAAATCTCACGGCAGAGGGCCCTGCTACGATTATTACGATGAGGTGCTTCGCAGGATACCTTCGTGCACTTACTACGTCGTATAACAGATGATCTCATCAAACTTCAGCAGTTTTCATGACTCACTTCGTTCGCCCATCAAGGAATAGGTAAATAATTGTACAATTTTTCTACAATTTTTTTTTGTTGGTAACTTAATTGGATTTTTTAAATACTTAAGTTGGTGCCATTGCCAGCAAAGCCTTCGCATTTAAATAAAATTGATTCTCTTTTGTTTAATTATAAACAAGTCGGTAAAAAAAAACAATGAAATCATTACGTGTCGTGTCGTGAATTCATAACGCTTAGTGAATTGCAACAGTCTATGGCAAGATTTTATACAGATGATTTAGAGATGATCTCATCAAACTTCAGCACTTTTCAGGACTCACTTCGTTCGCCCATCAAGGAAACAGGTTAATAATTGTAAAATAATTCTACATTTTTTTTTGTTGGTAACTTAATTGGTTACTAATTATAGAATTTTTTTAAATACTTAAGTTGGTGCCATTCTCTTTTGTTTAATTATAAACAAGTCGGTAAAAAAAAACAATGAAATCGTTACGTGTCGTGAATTCATAACGGTTTGCAACAGTTTATGGCAAGTTTTTATAATTAGCAAGATACCTTTTAACAGATGATTTAGAGATGATATCATCAAACTTCAGCACTTTTCAGGACTCACTTCGTTCGCCCATCAAGGAATAGGTAAATAATTGTAAAATTGTTCTACAATTTTTTTTGTTGGTAACTTAATTGGTTACTAATTATAGGATTTTTTAAATACTTAAGTTGGTGCCATTGCCAGCAAAGCCTTCGCATTTAAAAAAAATTGATTCTCTTTTGTTTAATTATAAACAAGTTGGTAAAAAAAAATAATGAAATCATTACGTGTCGTGTCGTGAATTCATAACGCTTAGTGAATTGCAACAGTTTATGGCAAGATTTTATACAGATGATTTAGAGATGATCTCATCAAACTTCAGCACTTTTCAGGACTCACTTCGTTCGCCCATCAAGGAATAGGTAAATAATTGTAAAATTGTTCTACAATTTTTTTTGTTGGTAACTTAATTGGTTACTAATTATAGAATTTTTTAAATACTTAAGTTGGTGCCATTGCCAGCAAGGCCTTCGCGTTTTAAAAAAAATCGATTCTCTTTTGTTTAATTATAAACAAGTCGGTAAAAAAAAACAATGAAATCATTACGTGTCGTGTCGTGAATTCATAACGCTTAGTGAATTGCAACAGTTTATGGCAAGTTTTTACCTTCTAACAGATGATTTAGAGATGATCTCATCAAACTTCAGCACTTTTCATCAAGGAATAGGTAAATAATTGTACAATTGTTCTACATTTTTTTTTGTCGGTAACTTAATTGGTTACTAATTATAGGATTTTTTTAAATACTTAAGTTGGTGCCATTGCCAGCAAAGACTTCGCGTTTAAAAAAAATCGATTCTCTTTTGTTTAATTATAAACAAGTCGGTAAAAAAAAACAATGAAATCGTTACGTGTCGTGAATTAATAACGCTTAGTGAATTGCAACAGTTTATGGCAAGTTTTTTATACAGATGATTTAGAGATGATCTCATCGAACTTCAGCACTTTTCAGGACTCAGTTCGTTCGCCCATCAAGGAACAGGTAAATAATTGTAAAATAATTCTACAATTTTTTTTGTTGGTAACTTAATTGGTTACTAATTATAGGATTTTTTAAATACTTAAGTTGGTGCCAATGCCAGCAAGGCCTTCGCGTTTAAACAAAATCGATTCTCTTTTGTTTAATTATAAACAAGTCGGTAAAAAAAAACAATGAAATCATTACGTGTCGTGAATTCATAACGCTTAGTGAATTGCAACATTTTATGGTAAATTTTTATAATTAGTAGTTAGAAAATTGTTTGCGCAAGAATATATCTATTAACACATATATATTTAAAAAAAAATACAACGTTGTTCTTTCTGTTTCTTTTTTTTTCAGTGTGTGGAAAACTTGAAGATGAAAGAGAAAACGAAGCAGGGATGGGAGGAAATAACTTAATGATGGTAAGGATTTGAGTTGGCTATCACTTGTGGCCGTTCTCGGTGGCCTCGATGTTGTCGTTCTTGTCGTGCACCTGCGTCTCCTTGCCCGTCTCCGTGCTGTTCCAGATGCCGTACAGGAAGTAGATGGCGAGACCTGCAACAACGAGTAAGTTGTTTTGTTGTTTGATTTGAATTGAATTGAATTTACCAATTGCTATCCAGATGGCGAACTGGATCCAGGTGTTCTGTGCAAGCGTCGTCATCAGGTAGATGTTGATGAACATGCTGATGGCAGGTAACCATGGCACCAGAGGTACGGAGAAGGTGAGCTTCGCCGAGGATCTGGGCTGGCAAGCGATGGAGGAGACAAGAGCTATGGCGATGATCGCCAATATTACCACGCCGGAGATGACGAGTGGATCAGCTTCGGATAAAAGATCCTCGCACTGGCTTAAGAGTGGTGCCAGCAGGAAGCACACGGCCACTGAAACGAATTGTAATTGTTAATTGTTTATTTTAAAATTGATGATGGTTGTGCTTACGGTACATGGCGACTTCGTAGGTGACTATGCTGGAAGATAATCTGGTTGGATACTTGAGCTTGCGGTTGTACAGCTGCTTGACGACGCTTCCAAAGGTGATGACCTGAAAGTCGTCGTCCTTCTTATCGGTGGGTCCGATATCGAATCTGCAAAAACGTTCACGAATTAGCGGATTTGGAAGAAACATTTTTTTCTTATGCGATACCTGAGGATGAGGATGCAGCCAGCGACCATGGAGTAGGCGAACAACGTTCCAATGGACATCATTCCGAACAGTTGGTGCATATCCAGGATGCAAGCGAGTACTCCGGTCAGAACTCCTGCTGCTAGGGTGCCCATGAAGGGAGTCTGGTACTTGGGGTGGACCTTTCCCAGGAAGTTGAAGAGGAGACCGTCGGTGGACATGGCGTAGATGATTCTAGGCAACGGGAACATGGCTCCCAACAAGCTGCAAGACAACGGAACAACTGTGAGTTTTTGTTTTCATCCTATCCTAAGTTTTAATACCTGGCGAAGAGACCGGCGAGGGCACCGCACGACACCACGTACTTGGCCCATTCCCAACCCACGAACTCGTAGACGTGTGGAAATGGAGCGCTCTCGTCCTTGAAACAATTAAAACAGAATTAATTGTATTCGAAAATAAAGTCGCTGTAATTCTCACGTCAATTTAACAATCCAAAATTGTTGTTTCAAATCAATTCGGTAGTTTTTACTTTAATTTATGAAATTAGCTTACTTGATCGCAATAAGGTATCATCATGGTTAGAACGGTGGAGATGCCGAAGTAGGACAAGAAGATGATGAAGAGCGAGATGACGATAGCCAATGGAATGGATTTTTGCGGAGTTTTGGCTTCTTCGCCTGAAAGTTAAAATCCTTCAGTTACATCTAGAACATTGCTTATTTCCCAGAGTGAGAGACAAACCTGCGGTGGCGATGCAATCGAATCCGATGAAACCATAGAAACACTTGGCTGCCCCTTTGATGATGCCGTTTATACCGAAAGGAGCGAAACCACCCTCGCCCACGTTGGGGTTGTCTTTGCATTGATCTATAGCCTCGTCCTTGCTCAAGAACCAGTTGTCCGTATTCACTGCAATACAGATGATTCATGTTAGCGGGGGAATAGCAAAATTAAGATGCACGTTAAGATTACCTTTCCAGATGCCGCTGATAACGACGAAGAGTACGATTATAAGATTGATAGATGTGCATATGGTGTTGATGAAAGAGGATTCTTTGGCACCGAACGCCAACGCCACAGAGAAAATGAGGATCATGGCCAGCGAGAAGAAGTCCGGATAGGTGGCCAGATTATCTACATCGATGGGCATCGTCTCTTCAAACCATTTGGACATAACGTTGTCTGCTAATCGATCTATGTAGACGAACAGCCCTTTCACGACACTCGCAGAACCTGTTGCATAAACAATATATAAATTGCATACAAGAATTCAAGAAAACAACATACCTATGACGTACTCCAGGATCAGATTCCAACCGATGATGAAGGCTATGAACTCTCCGACACTGACGTAACTGTAGATGTAGGCTGATCCGGCTTTCGGAACTCTTGCTCCAAACTCGGCGTAACAGAGACCTTTAAATGGGATATCAAATTAATGAATGAAAAATGCAAGTTTTTCTTTTTATATTTATACCTGCGAATGCTGAAGCTATGGCGGCAATGAGGAAGGAAAAGACAACAGCCGGTCCGGCGTAATTTCGGGACACCTCTCCCGCGAGGACGTAGACACCCACACCTAGGGTGCTGCCGATGCCGAGGGCAGTCAGATCAAAGGTGCTCAGCACCCTAGCCAACTTTGATTCCTCATTGGAAATTGTGATCTTCTTTCTCTTTAGCGAGAACAGCAATTGTGAAAACGTGATCGGCCTGAAGTACATCTTGTTGCCCAACTGCTCGTCAAGTACTGATGAAAACACATATCCGCATGTTACTAACTATATTTAGTAGGTTTTAATGCGTGCAGTTATCGAGTAATTGAAAGTTATATTATCTTGGTCATTAATTAACACATTACAGAAATTATATGGAAATATGAGCAATAGGCGACGCATATTTTAATGTAAACATAAAATATGCAAAAAAAAAAATGCAGTTTTCCAATTATTCACTATTGGCATCAAAACGAATATTATTTTAACACATTGACGTCAACCATCGAATATTGCCTGCCCATAAATCGTAAATCAATGGAATATGCTTTCCGATAACGGAAGTAATTGAATGCGAGGACAATAAAACAAAATATCGTCAAAAAATAAAACAACAAAAGGATTTAAAATGCTTTTGTTTCAACGATGATCAGATTATATACTCATCCCATTCATTGATAAAAAGATAATAGAATTTTTCTAATCGTTAGAAAGAATATCTCGGTTATTACATTAGCTAATGACGATTCGCTGACTACTTGAATTTCAATTAGACCAGTGGTTTCCAAACTTGAAGTTACTACGCCTCCCTAAAAAGTATGTAATCATTTGGCGCCTCCCCTTTCATAAAACTTGCTGGATTTCCTAAACATTCAATGAAATGTAAAAACAC
>NW_017098143.1:0-2254 GCF_001412225.1 Nicrophorus vespilloides
GAATTAAGTTAAAATTTGAATGTTCAAAATAAATGAATATGATAAAGAAATGAATGTCAGCAAAAGAGGAAACATATAGTGGATAATCAAAATAGTAACGTTTTTTTTATGACAATTTTTTTATACTTAAATTTGAACCTTTATTTCGCAACATAACAAACATCATTTTGGAGATTACGAACAAGTTATATTATAACTATGTTAAAATTTGATTATTTATGCTATACAAATATCAAATGGAAATATATGTAAGCAAAAGAGAAAAAATATTGTGGATAATCAAAATAGTAACTTTTCTTTTATGACACTTTTTACTTATTCCAATTATAATCTTTTTTTTTTGTAACTTTACAAATATTAATTTGGAGATTACGAATTAAGTTAACATTTGAATGTTCAAAATAAATGAATATGATAAAAAAATGATTGTAAGCAAAAGAGGAAACATATAGTGGATAATTAAAATAGTAACGTTTCTTTTATGACATTTTTTGAATATTCTAATACAAACTTTTTTTCAAAACATTACAAACATCTTTTTCTTTTATATAAATAAGTAATATTACAACTCACATTAAATTTATGTATCTATGTAATAATATTATGAAATGGAAATAAATTTAAATTATTGAGAAAAATTATGGTGACAAACCAAAATAGTAACGTTTCTTTTATGACTATGTAAAATTTCTTCATATATTTTTTTTATGCTAAATTACAAACATTTTTTAAAATTTTCTTACATTATTATAATAACAATTAATTTAGATGTTTAACTTTACAAAAATCAATAAAATATAATCAATTTTGCTAAAGTCTAATTTTTTTATATCAAAAAATACTTGTATGAAGAAATCTGTTATTGAAGCATTATCACAACGTTACAAATAAGATATTAAGTTTAAAATTATCCACGCAACACGATGATTAATAGAAAATAAACTAAATAAAAATGAAATAAACATAATAATTTTAAAAAAATCCAAAAAATAACCGCATTTTTCCTTTCCTTTTGTATAAAATTCAGTAGGAAACATGTAAATACGCATTTTTTTTCACATTTAAAAGTGAAATGAATCACTGGTAAAGTAAATATATTTCTTAGAATTGCAAATATTTATACAAGAAACGTGAAGCAATGTTTAAACCGTTAGTTTCTTTATTTATCGACGAATTAATTACTAATAATACAAAATTCGTTAATGCGGTTACATTTATATTTAGGGGTTGTCGAGAAATTGACGAATAAGCGAAAACACTGAAAAAAAACGAGAAAACCGTCGTTTCTCAGTTACGTATAAAACGTTAAGTATGTGTTTTTTTTTTCATTTTCTACAGCTCATAGCAGGCGACTCGATGAAAGCACGAAGATGTATGTAGGCTTGTTGGAAAGACAAAATATTCAGCTTTCATACGAGTGGTCGATGATGTAACTATCTTAAGGGGTTGTTGAGAAAATCACGAAAAACTGTAAAAACTGAATAAAAAACGAGAAAAAAATGTTCTTCAGCTTATAACAAGCGACTCGATATAACTACAAAGATGTATGTAGGCGCGTTGGAAAGATGAGATCTTCAGCTTTCATACGAGTGGTCTATGATGAAATTACCTTTAGGGGTTGTCGAGAAATTCACGAAAAACACTGAAAAAAACACAGCAAAAGACATTCCTCAAAATATACCCTATTTTTCAGAATGAATTTTCAGGCGTATGTAAAATGTTTTTATCTCTAATTGAAATTAACTTTTCATTAGTTTGGACGAAGCTTATTTTCACATGTGAAATGGAAAGTGTATGAGGGTGAAATGAGGACAAACAAATAATTGTGTAAAATTGTACAAATTGTACGCAGATGCATTATTCCAATTGGATTCGGTTGTTTGTCTGGTCGGCATCAAAATCCGCATGCATATTAAACCGTTCGGGTTCAATCAAAACAGCCATGGCCAACTCATCTTTTTTTTTATTTCATTCATTCAAAACCCCCAAAACAAATCCCGCCTCGATGGACGAGACCACTAAAATTTTCACTACTCCACCCTTTTCACATGCACACACACGAACACGCAGAAACCTCGAAAATCGAATACATCAATTATTCAAAAATCCACACCAGACATTTGTGTTGTATTTGTCCCACGAACATTTCGGGATGATGGTGATGATAATTCGTTTGCGGAGAGCAAACACTGAATATCAATCACGCACGTGCACGTTTCGATACAAATTCCACGTTTTTTTTTTTTTTCATCAC
>NW_017098144.1:0-1276 GCF_001412225.1 Nicrophorus vespilloides
TAACTATTTCCATCGTTTGGACAATGGTGAAATAGTATTAAAGATACCTCATAGAATATGCACAGTTCTGGCTTCTAAACCTTAATATGTATATTATTTTATTTTATCTTTTAATAATGTTGCAGTTTTTTTTTCAATAATATGTTGTAAGTAATCCTATGTATTATTTTATAATGACATTGATGTTCGTATGCAATTAAATATTTTTTTTATTACAAAGACTTGTTTTTTTTTGCTCCCTGGAAACAAGAAATTTAAAATTATTATTTTCCAGGAATTGCGAAATAAAAACCAATAATTAATTAAATAAATTAAAATTCTTAACAATTTTAGTTGAAGATCCTTTATAACTTATTTGTAATTTTTCATTCATTTATTTAAAACATGATTATTATTTTATTATTAAAAACAAAATAATAAAAAACACAATTGCTTTCGTAGAATCACTTTATTAAGAAAAAAATGTATTTTTTCCAAGACTTGGGGATTATATGAATTTAAGCTATATTTTTTTGAAGAAAGTAATAACCGTTGAAAAGCAAACATTAGTCTTTCTACCCTAAGGTAGAAAATAGTTAACTAGCGACAGACAGACCTATGGTCTCTTTGCAGCAGATCAATTTATTTTTTCTTATTATGTTATTTTGTTGAGTTTGTTGTATGCGGATTTATTGCAATAAATTTTATTATTATTAGTTAACTGGATTGCAATAATTTTAATTTGGAAATAAAGTCATTTGCGATAACATTGAAATATCAATCAAAATTAACCAATATTTGGTTCTAATTACAAATCTATGTTTAACGACCGAAGTCCGTTCTTCAAATGATTTTTTTTCTAATTACATTACTAGTATTTTTCAAGAATATGTCATATCATGAACAAAGCCCGATTGCCCTTTGGCCATAAAAATACGATAAAATTTCATTATAAATATAAGTTGCCATTGCATTTTAACATCAGTTATTTTATATAAGAAACCACGATGGACAACGCCGAGTTATATTCCAAAAATCATAGAATACAATTCGACGAAGCTACTTTTGTATTAGAAAATTATATAAATGCAATTAAATGGAAAAATGGTGACACAATTTTGGACGTTGGATCTGGTTCAGGTGAAGTGACAATGGAAGTGTTAGCTCCACTACTTCCACATGACTTTGGAAAACTTGTTGGTTTGGATATTTCACCGGAGATGGTAAATCATGCAAAGAAACAAAACACAAACCCGAAAATAGATTTTATTGTATGCGATATAGCATTCGAAAATAT
>NW_017098145.1:0-1769 GCF_001412225.1 Nicrophorus vespilloides
CCGATGTAAGGAGAATTGTCCACGGACGGCATAGCTTCGTTTTCAGGTTCCAGCGTTGATGACATGTCCTTCTTCGGAAGCGGAGATTCCGTTGCTGGTNCTCATAACTAAAAATATATTTTACATTAATTCTAATCCAAATCCACAAAAGTATTTGTAAACTACGATTGTTTGAATCCTTCGACGCCAATGTTTTCCAATTCTTGTCTAACTACGTAAGCATCCTTCTCGTCCTTGTGTTGTGGAGCAGCCAAAGCTACAGCAACGAGAGCGGCGAAAGCAATGATCTGCAAATTATTTGATTATTGTTTATTCCAATCACTAATGTACACTTTTTAACGCACCAATTTCATGTTTGTGTTGTAGATCTGTTGATTCAACTGATTATGATCAAATGTAGAGACGACACAGCTTTTATATACTAAATTATGAGTAAAAAATGTTCACGGTTACAAAATATTAAGAGAAACATATTGATTTAAAGGTCGTATATTTCGAGAGATTCACTTTTACTATTAGTTTTGTCTGAGAATGACGATCAATGCTTCAATATTTTACGTTATTTAATTTTTTTTTTAATAGATTAATTACCTGAAATATTTACTTAAACTTAGTTATTCTGATTTATACTAATCTAATAATAAAAAATTATTGTCCTCAATATGCCTAGTTACTATATGCATAAGAGATAATATTATTTTATTCAGAAATTAAGCGGAAATTTGCCATATGAACTTGCATATTTTTGTCAAAGCAATACATTTGATTGCATGTATTATTATTATTTTTAAGTTATGTATCATTTACATTAATGTTATAGTAGTTAAAAGAAGAAATTGCTATAAAAATAAATATTTATTTATAAATTAAACATATATAAATATATTATATATTATTTGTACTCATAATATGCTAGCTACAATCATAGCTAAAATAATTAATGCAACTACTTCTTTTCCTGTTTTTCAATACTTTGTAAATATTCTTTATTATCGAAGTGGTCTTTGGTTTCGATTCGATTTTCACGACTTTGTTCAAGTTGTTGTTAATTATTAACATATTCATTGTTTTGAGTAAATTCTGATATTTAAAGTAATTGCAAGTAAATAAATATATGTTAACTTGCGTAGCATTTCAGAATTTATATGAATATTTATCTAAAAATGCATTATATTTAGACTTCGACCTGATTTTTACTTGTTAATAAAACAAGGGTAGCGGTTAAGATGGTTATAATTAAAAACGTCATTTTATATTTCACATAATTAAAACATTTTGCTAGAATATCTTGCAGTACATTTATTGCAGAAATTATAAATGTGAACATTATAGATTCCTTCTATAGGCACATTGAAAAGTTTAATTTTATTAGCTTCAAATATATTTCTGGAAATTAAAGCACTTGTAAAAAAAATTAAATTAAGATAAAAGTAATATTTTATGTCTGTAATAAATAATAATAACCAAATTGCTATTTAATGCAGACAAATTTATAATTTGTTAATAAGATATTTGAATTATTAAATTATCAATAATGAGAAGAAATATTACAATACTAAGAAATACGTTGCTTTAATTTATGTATTATATTTTGTGAGTATATATAGGAATATAAATAAATAATCAGACATCTTTTGATAAATTAATTTAATTTAATCAGAGATATTCCATTTTTTAAATATAATTATTGGCAAGTCTTTAGTGATCATCTTTTGGGATGTGTTCTCCTTGTGGTTGGAAACCGTTCTCATCAGCTACATAGGTAACAG
>NW_017098146.1:0-2205 GCF_001412225.1 Nicrophorus vespilloides
AGGCTCGAAATATTTGGTCTTTATTTCGTTTGCTTGCTTTGTGAGCGAACGCACTTTCGCCTTTGTCTCCTCATGTCTCTTAACCGAGCGAGTATATCGATCTTTGCCCTCACTGATGTAGTCGGAGAGGCCCACAATTGTGCGGTAGTAAGCACTCTCAAGCTCGATGAGACCACGGCCGCCACTACTTCTTGGTACATACAGACGATCCACGTCAGCTTTCGGGTGATGGCATCCATGGACTGTGAGCAGTTTCCTGGTCTTCCTGTCCATCTGCTGGAGCTCAGAGCGCAACCAATTAATTATCCCAAAACTGTACTGCGGTACAGGAATTGCCAAGGTGTTGATGGCCTGGATCTTGTTTTTGGAATTTAATTCCGTACCGAGGACGAGTCTGATCCGGCGATAGTACTCCTTGCGCAGTTTCTCCTTCATCTCCCTGTGCTGAATACCATCGCTTTCGTCTACACCCAGATATTTGTAGACCTCATCCTGGTTAAGTTCGCGTATTTCGGAATTAAGGTTTTCTCTTGGACTAGACTCCAATTTACCCTTTTTTATTAGGACTCTAGAGCATTTGTCCAGTCCGAACTCCATCGAGATATCATCGCTGAAATTTTTGACTATTCCGATCTCCTGGTCTAGCTGTTTCTTATCCCTTGCGTATAATTTGAGGTCATCCATGTATAAGAGATGGTTGATTGTCTGACCATCCGCTAATGAGTATCCCAGCTTTTCTATATTTAACATGCTGGTAAGCGGAATCAGGGACATACAGAAGAGCAGTGGGGACAAGGAATCACCCTGGAATATACCTCTCTTGATGGAAATCTGACCAGTGCCGAGGCATCCGTTTGCGTGATAGAGTTTCATTTCCGTTTTCCATCCTATCATAGCAGTCTCAATGAACTTTATGATGGTCGGGTTCACTTTATAGATCTTCAGGACTGCTATGATCCAACTATGAGGTACGCTATCGAACGCCTTCTTGTAATCTATCCACCCCATAGCAAGGGAGACTTTGCGCCTTCTAGCGTCCTCTGTGACCATCCTGTCAACTAGTAGTTGGTCCTTACAGCCTTGTGATCTTCGCCTACATCCTTTTTGTTCAGGCGGGAGCAAATTGTTTTCTGTAAGATGGCTATACAGTCTGTCGGCTAGTAAGGACGTCATCACCTTGTACATGGTCGGAAGGCAAGTAATTGGACGGTAGTTCTTCGGGTCTTGTGAGTCCTTGCCTTTCGGTAGAAGGAATGTTACTCCGGATGTGAACCATTCCGGCAGCGCACCTGGATCTTGAGCAGCCCTACTTAGAGCCTTTGCTAGGTGGAGGTGCAGAGACTCCAAGTTTTTTATCCAGAAGTTGTACACCTTGTCTGGTCCAGGTGCTTTCCAGTTGGCGAGCTTTTTAACATTGCTCTTCAGCTCAGCTAATGTAAAATCATTCCAGCCACTGGTCGTTACTGCCTTACATGATTCCGCTTCACGTTGGATCCAAGGGGCGCGAGTGTTGTGCGACCTACCATCCTCTAAGATGCCTCGCCAGAACCGGTCCACTTTCTCCCGGGAAGGAGGCTCGGTTACAGGGCTTTGTTTTTGATTTAGGCTCCTGTAGAACATCTTAGCATCCGTGTGGAACAGCCTGTTCTGGTGGAACTGATCTGATCGCTTGGTATACCTCCTCAGCCGCTGAGAGATCGCCTGGAGCTTCATTTTTTGGTTCTGTATTGCCCGTTCCAAATCTCGAATTCTCAGGCGTTTAAGTATGGCAGCTGCTTTAGTGGTTAGAGACTGGCCAGGCGTTCCTTTGCGGTACTCAACCAGCACAGATACGTCGCTGCGGAAGAGAGCGATTTTCTTCTTGAGCCTCGTTTTCCTCGGACACCTTACAGCAGCCAGACTGTTCTCCACAGCAGTCGGAAATCTCAGAACTCTCTCACAAGGTCGAACAGGAGATCAGAATTACACTCTGCGAAAACGAGATGCTGAGTGTCACGGACCGCAAGGGTACTAATAAACTAAAAATGAACTCTGACACATGGAAAACAATAAAAGCTGCTAGCGAGGCCTTGGAGCGGATCTGTAAGGACGAACAACATCTTTCACTTACAGAACTCAACCAGCTGATATACGCAACATCAGCGGTGATTGCCAAGGAAGTGCAACCAAGAGTGCCGCGTAGTACAACTGTCGAGGGACCTGCTT
>NW_017098147.1:0-1516 GCF_001412225.1 Nicrophorus vespilloides
TGCAATAGTTTTGGAACTTGAAACTTCAGTACCAAAAGAAACTTGTCAAGTAACGTTTTGTTGTGCAAGTACAATTTGCTAAAATGCACAAATAATTGCGTAAATTAAATTCATATTTTTATAGCAAAATACTGCGAGTATTTCAATATATTTACTTGAGTCGTTACTTGACAAGTACTTTAAAAATTCTATATTACTATTAGTAATTCAATTTGATATTAATAATAAACAAACAATCTACAATTCTGAAAATAAATACATAACATATTGTAAAATATACTTCCAACATGTAAATTTCAATAGTTTTAGAACTTGAAACTTCAGTACCAAAAGTAACTTGTCAAGTAACGTTTCGTTGTGCAAGTACAATTTGCTAAAATGCACAAATAATTGCGTAAATTAAATGAATATTTATATAGCAAAATACTGCAAGTATTTCAATATATTTACATGACACATTACTTGACAAGTACTTTAAAAATTATATATTACTATTAGTAATTCAATTTGATATTAGTAATAACCGAATAATCTACATTTCGGAAAATAAATACATAACATATTAAATTGCAATAGTTTTGGAACTTGAAACTTCAGTACCAAAAGAAACTTGTCAAATAACGTTTTGTTGTACAAGTACAATATGCTAAAATGCACAAATAATTGCGTAAATAAAATGCATATTTTTATAGCAAAATACTGCGAGTATTTCAATATATCTACTTGACACGTTACTTGACAAGTACTTTAAAAATTGTATATTACTATTAGTAATTCAATTTGATATTAGTAATAAACGAACAATCTACATTTCTGAAAAAAATACATAACATTTTGTAAATATACTTCCAACATGTAAATTGCAATAGTTTTGGAACTTGAAACTTCAGTACCAAAAGAAACTTGTCAACTAACCTATCGTTGTGCAAGTACAATTTGCTAAAATGCACAAATAATTGGGTAAATTAAATGCATATAGCAAAATACTGCGAGTATTCAATATATTTACTTGACACGTTACTTGACAAATACTTAAAAAATTGTATATTACTATTAGTAATTAAATTTGATATTAGTAATAACCGAACAATCTACAATTCTGAAAATAAATACATAACATATTGTAAAATATACTTGCAACATGTAAATTGCAATAGTTTTAAAACTTGAAACTGCATTACCAAAAGAAACTTGTCGTTTTGTTGTGCAAGTACAATTTGCTAAAATGCACAAATAATTGCGTAAATTAAATTCATATTTTTATAGCAAAATACTGTGAGTATTTCAATATATTTACTTGACACGTTACTTGACAAGTACTTTAAAAATTGTGTATTGCTTTTATGTAAGTTTTTTTTACACAATCCAGTAAATGTATTGTTAAATGTAGTTCCTAATTGCAATTTACTTGCAGCAACTTTAAAGTTTTCAAATGGAACTTGAAAATGCAGTACCAAAAAGAAAATAAATATCAAAAGAAAACAAAAAATAAAAATACTACTTTCATATATAACTC
>NW_017098148.1:0-3267 GCF_001412225.1 Nicrophorus vespilloides
GGGTGAAAGCCAGGTATCCTAGCCACTAGACCATATCGGATAGTTACTTAAACTACTGCAGAAATGTAGATCTTTCGGATGACACGATGACCTATTTATACTAGTTAAAATGCAAAAGAATTCCGATACCGGGAATCGAACCCGAGCCTCCTGGGTGAGAGCCAGGTATCCTAGCCACTAGACCATNNNACCTAAAATTTTATGCACAAATATAGCCGCTAGATGATTAGGTAAAACATTATTTTAGAAAAATGTAGTGATGGCATTGAAAGTATACCAATCACTAGTATCTTCAGTTTACTAGAGTAAAAGTTGACATATTGAGGATATAAAGAAAATGTCCTTGTTTTCTTGATTTGCCTGTACTGTATTTAAATATGGACAATTATTTTTTACTGACAAATTTAATATTGACCGCAGTCTTTCTATGCAATAAATCTGTTTTTCATGAACTTACTAATTAACTATTAACTATATACAAATAAAATACGCACATAAAGTTAAATTTAATCTTATGGTTAAAATTTAAGTCTATATATTTTAAATTTTTTTTTAATGAAGTACTAAATATCATATAAGTTAACTAGCTTTGCAAATGTTGGAGATTTTTTTTAACTTTAATATTATGCATGTTGATCATTCTTATATTATCAATAAAAAACTGATTGGAAACATAAAAATGTCCGCATTTCAAATGGAAATATTTATATAATATATTAATAAAAAATATATGATTATTATTATTAGGGTTCTGAGCCTTTCGGTAAATTGGTTCTGGTAGAAATATACATTCGATATTCATACATGTACATTTTTTCTGGTCGCAGATGAATCCTATGCATACTGTCCCTACGATCGATGATAACGGATTTTATCTTTGGGAAAGGTAGTTATAAAGCATGCAAAGCCGAGGGATCACTCGGACAGCGGAATTTCCATATTTACCATTTTTTTCTCTTCAGTCGGGCTATAATGCAGTACCTCGTTGATCAATATGGAAAAGATGACAGCCTCTCCCCGAGCGTTCCCAAACTCGCAGCCATCGTCAACCAGCAATTGTATTTCGACGCTTGCACTCTAAACGCAAGACTTTACGAATACATGGTACCAACTGAATCCAAATTTATTTAAAATAAACGCATTAATTATGGTTTGATAATAGTTGCCCATAATGATGCGTTCTGCAAAACCGAATATGGAAGTACATGCTAAGGTGGAGGAAGCCCTTGGAGTGTTCGATACAATATTGAGTAAAAATAAATGGGCTGCAGGGGATAACTTAACCATAGCTGATTTTGCTCTAATGTCGACGGTTTCTACTTTAGAGGTAACGCATATTAATATATTAATAGTAATTACCTAATACAATGTTTGAAGGCAATTATGTTCGATATCAAGAAATATCCAAACGTCGAAAACTGGCTCAATTCTTGCAAGAGAGATGTCACGCATTTCGAGGAGACAATACAGAAGGGATCTGACTGGATTCACGACTATTATTTAAACAAAACCAAGGACTATTAGAGATATATTAAATAGTTATGTTAGTACAAATTAATTAGTAAATGCATTCAAAAATACAAACGTGTCATGTGTAATAAATCTTTCCACATTATTAAATATAGAAAACAAACAATATTATCCAAAACTATATTAAATAATTTGAGAACTACAAATAATCTTGAAATCCAATCTTGTTCATTGGAATGCAAAGGCATATCGTTGATGATTGCATACTACAAAATTCTATTCACATTCCGCAGTTTTCGAGTTTTATCTTGTGTTACACTCAAACCACAAAAATCATGTAGTTTTATCTTTTGTTATGTCATCAATCAAAAAAATATCTGCACTTGCGTATAGTATAACTAACAAAATTAATATAAGTACTAAACAAAAAATATTACAATTGGAAGATTTTTTTTAAATCAACGTCCAATAAAAATACCTGCTTTTAATAAAAAAAATACAGTATATTAAAAAAAAATTGATATAAATCCTCGTTTAACGCTTCCTCAATTACCGCTAATACGATGTAACGTGGCCAAAAAAAACCTCTACATTTACTATAAGTTAATGGGACTAATTTTAACGCTGTTTCGCTTATAAATTGTTGTCTTAAATAGTGAATTTTCATTTTACAATATTATTCAATATACCAAAGAATTATTCAATAAATTAGTGTTTTTATTTATTAGTAAAATTTGTCTTAGAAAGCAACAAATAAATTTAAATCTCTTACCTTCAGTTCAAATAAAACTTCAATAAATGTAATATTTTATAGTATATAAATGTGACTATTATTTTTCAAGCATTGATTATAAAATGTGTAAATGGTTTGCAAAATAATTTTTGAATTTAAGATTGTTTCTACAAATATTCTTAGGTTGTTTTAAAATTTAAATTGTTTCGTATTTTCCCATTCTTATACTGGTTTCTAATTGGTGCAACCAATTTGTTTTTTATTTTTTCTCTCAACAAAACCTGATTTATTTAAAAGAAATCTATGTTAGATGAGTTACAGATGCAAACTACAAATTCAAGACATATTTGTATCAAAGATTATCCAGCAGATGGCACTGCGTCAGTCTTCATGAACTTATTAATGTGAAACTACAAATATCAAATTTATAAATATCGAGATGTATAAATTTAAAGTTAATGTTAAGTTAAATAATTTCTTTGAATTAACTCTATGAGGGAAAACATATAACTTAAGTTTTATATCAAAAGATGGTGCTTAAAGAAAGTTTTTTAAATTCAATAAATCTTTGGTTTGCCAGTAAACTGAGAGTTTTGCCGCATTGAAAATAATATAATTCTCAAATTAGATGGTATATTCATAATTATTTTGAAATTGAATATTTTCTTGGGAAATGCAATTAACTCAAAATTTATTGAATTTTGTCTTATCATTATTATTTTCATCACATCACATTTATTAAATTTATTTTACTTTATTCAAGATTATATGAAAATTATTAAGAAGTATTTACATTCCAAAATGTACCTACACAAAATTTACTCTGTGACATCAACATTTTTATGAATGTTAATATTAACATACACATATACAATATTTGATTCTTCGATTCATCAATAATGATACAATATCTAGGACAAAACATAAATTATAAATCATAATTAGTGTAATTAATGAGAATCAATATGTATCAATACGTACATGGCAAAAGCAAAAAAAAGAAATCACTTATTAACCTTGAATCGTATTGCAAATTTAAAGAATTCAGAAAGTTTTCCTAAAAC
>NW_017098149.1:0-6478 GCF_001412225.1 Nicrophorus vespilloides
GATGCGTTGTGGATGTGGAGGGTGGTCGTTTCCACCCTCATTTCCATAAACTATTTAATTCCGATCGATTTAACGCCTTACGCTGCTACAATAATAGCAATTGCATGCATTACTATATTACAAATTTGCCGCGAGCTTCAGCAACACGAAGCAGCCGAAATCGATTGATTTTGGTTGTTTTATGCAATTATGCATCCATCCGCGATAAATTCCCCTATCGCTATTATTTTTATGGGACAGCAAGGTGTTGGTTTTAGCAATGTGCCTATGTATATTTATGTGAGCTATACAACGAGTGACTCCAATTTGAATTGCGCGGATAGATAACGGAAGGGAGGGTACCGAGGTGGTAGCATTAACTTTCTCGCCGAATGTATTTACATTATCATTGATGAGTGCCTCAACAATGCGCCGATATAGGACAAGATAATGGTCTCTTCCTTCTCCTACTCCCCATCCTTTTACTGCGATGAAGATATTTGTTGATTGCGATGCCTAAGTAACAACCCGTACTCACCTATATACACATAGCCTAACGTCCAGATCCGTACACATATGTATACAAATACATGCACATACAAACACAATAAGATCAAAATCCGGGTGCGCAATATGAAGTAGTCTCTGACATATTCATGCAGCCGAGTCGGAGGATGCAAACAAAGGTGCTGCGCCCTTTAATACAGATGCCAGACGCCCGAAAAGTTTGATAAAAAAGTATCTGCAAAAATATAATGCCGCTGCGGCAAATAAACGCGAAGATTACCACCTCTAAATGAATCAAGGCTTACTTCTTTCGCAACCAATCTATTTCATCCACAAAATATCCGTGTGTGCTTTTCTTTTCTGTACTATTATTTTATTACATTTCGATATTCAATATAATAACTAGATATTTCATGAAATACTGTTTGTCGATGTAAAATTTATAAAAAAAATATATTATATATTATTGTGCATTTTATTCAAAGAAAATAATTCTAACAATTATATATTACCTAATATCATTATTTTTTTATACTTAGCCAAATTCCACAATGGAATAAAGATAATGCTTAATGTAATTTTGTTATATACTGGATTCTACACTTTGCCACTAAGAAATAGTTATTTTATAGAATAACAGATTTATTAGCGGTAACACATATTTTTTTTAGCGTTTTAATATCTAGATTGCATGCGGCACTCGGTGGTAAAAGGTGTGCACATATGTGTATTATTACGATATTTATATTACCCACCTTTCGACATAAATTCAGAATTTAAATATAAAATATTATCTTTGCGAACGTGCGCCCACCTTTGCCGATAAAAAGTATATTTCTCCCTCTGTGTGTGTGCTTCTATCTCCCTACGCTGTATTGCGCAAATGGAATCTAAGGAAACAAACAATGACTTCTTCAAACACAATTAACACAATAAACACAATTCTTAATTAAATATTTCATTTTGCATTCAGTGTTGGCGCTTTGAACATTTACAGACGATCCTCTGATTTAAATTGAATTTATTGAAAAGTACTTGCAACATTGGTCTTTAAAATTTAGATTTTTATTTTAATTATATTTCATTTATTTTATTTATACAATAAATTTTACTTTTTTTTTTAATTTTTATTAATACTCGAGGAATAACAAAAACAGATTTAAAATTTACAATTCTAAGTCAATTTTTCTAAGTATTTTGGTCCATAAATTAAAATGTTACATTCGAAATATTACATTGAAACCACCGAGTCGTGTGTATTGTGCATACAGCGGTTTCATCTAATTTCGCACGGAATCGGTTTAAAATGCCCACCGGAAGTGGAGCGGCGTTGAGCAGCAGGAAGAGGATGGAGGTGCTCCGACACGCTGCATGCGTTATGAGGGGTGTGTCCGAATTAGGACTGACATGATGAGTTTTGTTTTCGGTGGAATAATGTTGAAACAAACCGTAGGCACAAAAGAACAGAGCCGTGTGCGTTTGTGGAAATTGTATAAAAAAAAAGGAATGAAGGAAAATTGCGGACGCGATAAATACTTAATGCAATAGAGAAATTGTTCTCGAAAAATGCGTGGGTTATTAAGTTTTCCAGGTAGGCTGGAACATGCTGTAAATTTCTCTGCGGTTGCGCAATTACCAAATCCGGCATCGAGACATAAGAGGCGGAGAACTGGATCGCCATAGATGCTGTGAAACAAAACTGACTTGGATCACTAGCCCTGAGATTGCTGGATGATATTCTATGTTTTACTGAGATTATTGAAATATTGTTGGTGGTTGATTGTAACAATGACATTTCAACACGCCGCCCTCGAGAATAAACATGACGATTCGACATACGTAATAATTTATTAGCAAAAAAAAATAATATAACATTCAAATCAATTTATGATTATAAAACTTAACAATAAGAAATATTCCATAATAAAATGAGTTTATCAATTGTTATTATTTAATATTAATAATAATAAATTAATTTAAATTTAGAATATTTCTTAATTTTAAGGTTTATTATGAATAAGCAAATATATTGTTATTAGTAATTAATAACAACAATTAATAATCTTATTATATTTTAGTTCAATTTTTTAATTTTAAGGTTTATTATGGGCAAGTCAACGAAAACAAATACACCTTGGAACCTTGCTTAACGAGTTTAATCCGTTCCAAAATTTCCGGATTATTAGTGGTATAGTGAAATACTCCTATAGTGAAACAGTGTTTCCCATATAAACTATTGTAATTTACGATAATGTGTTCCATGCCGGAGAAAAAAAACTATATGGTCTCGATGATTTTGCTTTTCATATCTATGGTATTTTCAATATTCTGCTTTTTATTCGGAGACACGCAAGTCTTATTAAATTATGCACAAAAAAATACATATAACATGTCTGGAAATTTTGTGATCACAAACAACACTAAGATGCAACTAAAATGACCACTAACACCAGGAACTGTTTTCCAATTCACACACAGTGAAGTGAGTTTATATTTGTTTATATTACTTGTAATATTCGGGGACTTGGTGGTCTCTTTATACCTTTAATATTTTTTTTATATAATAAAGCGTACATAGTGTGTTTATATATTATAATAACGGTTGGACACAATACATTTGTCTTTTGCATTTACAGCAAACCCAAATTATATTTGCAAAGTATAATCCGCTTTAAACAAAGATGACAAAGAAAATTAAACATGGTTAATATATTCAAAAATACACATAATATGTGTACACAAGTTTTAAAAATGATGTAGCAGGCGCCCAATCCTGGATATCTCTTCTCATCGTCACTCGTTATGCGAAACATCGCTCGTTAAGCGAGTCATTTTTCGTACAATTTATTTTGCTCGTTAAGCTAATTGCTTTTTATGCGAGGTGCTCACTAAGCGAGGTTCCACTGTACATTAATAATAAATCTAGGTCTTTATATATATTTTAATTTAGTTTTTATATTATATTATTTTTTTACCCAATGACTTGTTATTATTAATATAATATGAGTTTCTTAAAAATATTTTTTTCAGTATACGTCGCAGACTTGATCGTACCCACTATTTGTATATACACAGATACAAAATATAATCAATATCTTTTCTTCTGTAGTTTCCTAGATGGTCTTCCTACTGGTTTGCTGTATAATACGTCCTTTACTTTATTTCTCGTCACCGCACATTTTTCTGTGACGATATGAATAATATCCTCTATTTTCTTATCATATGTTTCCGATTCGTTTTTTCGGGGAATGTCTTCAAAACTTATGCTCCGTCTAGTTCTTGTGGTGGATTGCTCACCTCCGATGAGCGCGTAGTGTAGGCTTCTTGTGGCTGCAGTATAATCATGCCAGTTGATTAGGTCGAAAATCTCCTTCTTCATCTTACTATTATTTGGTCCGATAAAGATATTTCTTAACATGTGTGGATCTTTGGTTACTGGTTCCGTTTCAGGCGATGCTTCAAAAAATGAAGACCATTTCTTTCTTAGTGCAAAACGTATGCAAGCCTTATCCCGTCCGCTCTTTTTGTTTACAATATAAAGTATGTCTTCGACCTCTTTGGGGTCCAGTTCTGGTTGATTCGATCGTTTATCACTGTTCAAATAATTCGCTACTAGAACGTCGCTGCTGTACAAACATGATAATATAGATTCAACCGCCTTAGCAAAATGATTCCAATCTATCGAATTGAAAATATCTTTTAATATTCTAGTTTTATTTGGACCGAACAGTACGCTATCATCTTGAAATTCTACCATTAAATTTGAGTCTTTAAAATGCAAGTTTTGTTTGTTTCTATAAAAAGTTTTTAAATTGATCTTAGACGATTTTTTAAATTTATGGCATATCTTGGTAATTGCTCGTCTTACTAAAGATGAGTGAATATTGCACTTGGATGTCACGCATTGAATTATATCCACAATTTTTTGCGGGTCTAATTGATGACACCACGGATGTCCATGACGTTTCATACCAGTCATGGTTCGAGTTGCTAAGGTTCTCTTATTGAAAAGACTCTTTAACAGATCCTCTGTAGCTTTACGGTAGTTGTCCCACGTAATGAACTTGAATATATTTCTGGGGACTTGCGAATTATTTGGTGGTAATGTGACAAAAAGCTCATCTTTTACTTTTACTAATGAAGACTCATCAACATTATCTGTCACTTTCACTACTGCAGATGAGTCTTCATTATCTGTCATTTTGACTTCTGCAGACTCATCTGCATTATCTGTCACTTTGACTAGTGAAGGCATATCCACATTTACACCATTGTACTCTACATCAAATTTTGACTCTATATCACAGTTGTTTAAAATTACTTGTGGATATTCTATCTGACTTTCTTCTATTTCCTCATGTTGTAAGTTTGTATTTTGAATGTCCTTAATTCTCTCCATCTCTTGTTCATCTTTTTCAGTCGTTTCCATATGTACCTCAGGATCGTAATAAATTTCTTCCATAAACTCTTCTTTTATCACATTATCTTTACAATAAGATATTGTCTCAACGAACTTATGGTAATTCTCTAAAAATAAATTGAAAACTATTAGTAATTACATAACTAATTCCATACTATTATTAAATACCATATACCGATACAATCGTCGCTTCTCGTTCATACGTAAAATCTGTAACTCTGATTTGTTTACCGATTGCGATGAAATCGGGGTATCCGCATTCTTCATCTTCGAAGCGAATTAAGAGGTAAACACATCTAGATTGATCCGTTTTTAATTTTCCTAAAAAACATCCATAACAAACTTGATCTTAACGAAAATAAACTGTCAATTTACCATCATTCGTGGTTTCATTCATTTTAGCACTGTGTATTGTCCACTAATGATGATGTTCTCGTTTCAAATTAATATCTTAACTGAAAGATGAAAACAAGTGGAATGTTATCCTTGAAAAAGATTAAAACAAAATTAATATTCAAGCGGACAAAACACAAACACATTTGCATTGTTCGATAAAAGTCAATACCATAAAGAATATATAATATAATAAAAACGAAATTTGCACTTATAAATAGATACACAACATTCAATATTTGTCGAAATATGTAACAGTGTTTGTTTAAGACATTTTCTAGGATTATTATAGCTCTAAAATACATATAAAGTTCCATTGTGTAGTGGCACTTAATATATATAAGTTTATAATGTTATAACTAATTATAAAAATAGTGGTAGATGCACGCAAATGTGCAAGAAAAAGAAATTACATTCAATTTTGTTAGTATGTAATCCATGCATATCTAAAACATTTTGTTTTACGTGTTTTCCGAGATTAATTCCGCGTTGCACACTTCATTACTAATAATAATCACATTTCTAGACTTAGTTACTTTTATATTATACTATATTATATTTGCGTGAATTTAATTAAAATAATTGCGTCTGTAAGAAATGCAAATATGTAAATCCCTGTGGTGAACGCATATGTAAACATGAATCTAATACAAACCAAACCGCAAATAAAACTAACTGACATTCACGTTTATTAAATAGCAGTTTCACATTGAAATTTTGAGTTTCAGCAACAATATGACATATTCTTGTTTTTTTTTGTTCACAACATATTCAAACACGTAGTAAATGTTGAGATATTCGTTGTTTTCAACAGGTTTATGTTGATATTTGGATTGTCTTCACCATAAGACAAATATTAACATGAGAAAAACATGAAGAATTACTTACGGTTTATTTAAGCTTTATTTTATCCTTGATGCAAAACTGAACATAACCTTAATTTAGACTGGCTGTTTACATCTGCAGAGAACTGTATTATCGACCGCTTCATCTCTGAAATCAAACAATGTGTAAACCTGGGGACCAAAGACGCTGTGTAGTGGCGTGCCCTCGCAACTTTGAAAATCGAGTGGCGCCATCTTCAGTGGTCTCTATGAACCTTAATTCAAACGAAAGCAATGGAAAGCAATATACCAAAACATAACCTAAATATTTACCGTCTAAAGTGTGAGCTTCGTT
>NW_017098150.1:0-1561 GCF_001412225.1 Nicrophorus vespilloides
ATTTGACACTAGGAAAAGATCAAATTAGTTACCATTTCCTATTCTATATTCTGATCTAGTCCTTATATTGACATCATTTACTGATTGATTTTTTTTTCATTCTTTTCCGTTTATAAATTATAGGTTATTAGAAGGTGCTGTAAAAATAAAAGTTGGAATTAGATATCAGAAAATCCTACAAAAGTTAGTGTTTTATAATAAGAAAAATAATTTGATCAGGTAAGATAACTAGAAAAATTGTAGAAATTGCATATTCTGTTGGTACACTATTTCTAAAGCCACATTTTTGAGTTAACCTTCATACTGCATCTACTATTTTTTTTATCTTTCTGTTCAAGTTTTTTTTCAATCTTTAAATTGAAATAATGTATTGTTTTTCCACATAAAACGAATAGATTTACTGATCAATGTAGAACAAACAAAAATAATTGCAGGTTTATACTTTGAATGTAATAAAAATAATAGATAATAATTATAATAATCTTACTTACTTAGATATACTTAAAATTGAACGCAGGAAGGACGGACGAATACCAGAAACTGATCTGACTGGAGCAAACTACATGCTGCTAGTGTGGACTATTTCATTTCTTTTCGACGAAAAAGTAAAAACGATGAAATGGAACAAAAATGTACTGATTTTTGCAAAGACGTTATTTCTTTAATTTTAAACGAAAGATATTGATCTATGCAAAACTCGTATATTGATACTTTATGAATTATTAAACATTTTATACATCGAATCATTATTTTATTTCCATAGTTGATCAATAGTTGACTCATATTTTTATTCTAATATTGGTAATTTCTCTTGATTTTTGTGTATAAAATATTTTAATACTATTCGACATTCAGAAAATCAGAAAAAATATATTCTCATTACTTTCAATCTTTCTCAAAAATCATGTATATTAATAAAGGTATAAAATAAAAAAAAGATTTTACAAACTTTCTTTTAATTTACTTTTATAATTTTACAAATAATAATATATCATAATCAATTTTATAAAATTAAGAAACATCTTTTTCATTTATTAAAGAAAGTGTTTGGTAATTTGAAAGGGACTTTTAGTTTTCATTATATTACATGCAAAATTAAAAAAGTATATTATTCTGGAAGTATATAAACTTTAAAAATATACATAAATATTGTAAATTAAAAAAAAATATATTGATTTGCCATATATTATTTCAAATATATATACATAGAGAAATACTTATTTGCTTTGGTTTTCTTTTCCTTTTGCTGATCTTCCACTAGTTGATGCTTTGACTAAAAGCTTCTTAGCATCCTCATTGGTTTTAGTGGAATTCGCTCGACTAGTGGATGCTTACAATTATTATTATGGTCTATTTGTGACTTGGCACTTTCGTGCCAGTTGCTCTTCTTTGCCGGGGCCCTACCTGGGCCCTAGGGCGTTTATTGTCCGATAGATAGGACCTTTCGTAGGATGTGGGCCGTTCCCAGCAGTGCGATCTTCTTTTAGATTCTCGTACTTTCTCCAACCGTTTTTTATACATTTTGTTTTCATCTGCGCATTTAGATGTAATTGTAGTTCTA
>NW_017098151.1:0-4087 GCF_001412225.1 Nicrophorus vespilloides
TTGTAGCTCTGTTTTCAAACTTATATTAGATTGTAAATTTGAATCTAAATGATCTCTGAAGTGTTCCCAGTTAGTGTGCTTATTAAAGATCGATGGTGGTTTAGTTCGCGACTGGATTGACGCCACTAGAGTTAATATAATGGGAGAATGATCCGATGACAAATCCAAGTACGAGTTGATGCGAAAATAGTTGGTAGAGATCCCTTTTACAATAGCAAAGTCCAACAGGTCAGGTTGTTTGGCTCTGTCTGTTGGCCAATAAGTTGGTTCACAAGTGGAAACAGATGCGAGGTGTAGTGACTGCATTGCTTTCAGTAGTTCACGCCCTTTGGTAGTAATTAATCTTGAGCCCCAATTTGTGTGTTTTGCATTATAGTCACCCACAGCAATGAAGCGCTCGCCTAAGGTTTCAAAAAATTCCACAAAATGGACCATCTTATTTTTGTGTTTCGGAGGACAGTACACACTTGTTACGATAAATGGGCCTCTCCAGTCCTCAACAACAGCGCTCGTTGCTTGAAGGTGTTCTCTCCGAAACTTTGTTAGTTCGTAGTGCTTGATTGAGTTCTTGATGATCAGAGCAGTACCCGCATGTGCTGTGCCGTCAGCATGGTTTGTCTCGTAAATGGTATACCCTGGGATGTTAATGCAGCTTTGGACAGTGAATAGGGTCTCTGAGACCAGCATTACGTCCAACTTTAGGGACTTTATAAAATGTATTACCTCCTGGGTGTGCTGGACCAACCCGTTTGCATTCCAGGCTACGATTTTAAATTCCTGGTAGTTCATTTCAACTTCCTGACAAGTTCAGTGATGAGAGCGAACATAGTGTTCATCCGTCCCATGAGTTGAAACATCATGTCATATAGCTTATCTGATTGGTTGGATGCGGATGGCTGTACATCATGTACGGGTATCGCTTCGACTTGGTTTTTCGCTGCTTGGGCATATGATTTCGCTGGTGTCGTTGGGTTAGCGGGTGTAGTAGCTGGATTTAACCGAATTTGTTGTTCTTTGGGTCTAGGTGAGGGAAATGTCCGCTCCTTGATCTCCTTGTTGACCGTACATCCTTTATAGTTCGCTTGGTGGTTGCCTTCGCACAATTCGCATTTAGCTGGTGTCTCTGGTGATTTGCTGCACTCTGCTGAAAAATGCATTTCACGCAGCGCGGTTTCTTGGAACAGTAGTTCTTTGTGTGTCCATAGCATTGGCACCGAAGGCACTGCGGTACTTCCCTCCTCTTAATAGGTGCTTCAAATGAAATACTTTGATGCAGCAGAAACACAACATTATATATGTCCTTATTGTTTTCTGCCTGCTTCAGCAGGTTTTTTTGTAGTATTTGGTGTGACTTTCGGCTGGGACTGTTTCGAGGCAGACTAGCTAAAACAGAGTACGGGTCCCGTTGGCTCATTACCGCTATTTTTCTTCTGTTGTTTTTGTTTCTGCTGTTGTTGTTGATGCTGCTGCGGTTGTTGTTGTTGCAAAAGCAAAGAACTTTGTTCGTTAAGCAATTCTTGCTGTTGCTTAATTATGTTTTCTAGGCTGACGATTTTTGCTTTGTATTCCACCAACTCAGCTGATGAAGAAGAGAAGAAGATAAAGAGATTGTGAATAAAATTATACGACATATTTTTTTTTAATAAAAAGCATTTCATTTTTTCTCCTACCATATAACTCCTGTAATGATTGGGTGGATTCTTGATTTTAACCAATTCCTATAAAAAAAAATATAATTACTTCACCAAATATATATAATGGTCAATTATTTGTGTAAAAATTTATATATTTTCTGAGAAGGCTAGTAAATTAATCTTTTACACAAATAAATAAAGCTTGGATCTAAATATATTATTGTAATATATTAGATTAAATTCCACAATTTCATAATAAAGAACAATAATAGCCATTGTGTGATTATTTTAGAATTGCAACTTAAATCACGTGGTTTGCAATGTATTGAATTTAGTTACAAATACAACATGTTTTTAGCACTTTAAGCTGCGATTGAAGTATTTTCCACGGGATTTAAATATATATTTTAATAGTAAAATCTTTAGAATATTCTACATGCAAAATAAAATAGAATATTAGAAGGACTAGCATCATCGGTGACACACATTAATTAAAAAGAGATCTTCCAGTAGGTTTACTATATATGAAATCCAATTACAAATTTTAAATAATAAATTAATATTTCTTTTAGTTTCATGAAGCTAGTAGAATTCAAGATAGATTCATGTCCAAAGTGGTCACAGCTTACTGTGTATTAAGAATATGCCAGCGGCATTTTCTATCGATTGTTGTGAGATAGTATTACATATCATAAAAATACGTAATACGAGGAACTGCAATATATATTTAGGTCTGAATACATTAGGAATTAAAATATATAACACAAGTGATAACTAAATGATTTCATAATAAAAAAGCATCGAAATATTAAAAACATACTTTTAGATTATCACCTATGAATAATTATCATTATTCAGATATTAATAAAATTAAATTATGTGCAAAGTGATTTGAAATAAACTTATGAAATGAGGAAAAATATAAAATTGAAAAGTACCAACGAAAATATTAATAAAACTATTTTAAATAGTTTTTATGTGCTGGCAATTAGTAATTCTTTTTGAAATATCAATTTTATATGTGGCATAATTGTACTGTAATAAATTCAGTTATATTAAATAAATAAAATCATAAATATTAATATTAAGTAATATTGTTTTATGATAATTTAAATGCAGTTTAATAATAAGGAACACTTTCCTTATCTTTATGTGTTTCAAGGATAGAAAATCTGATCACTGTGGAATGTTGTCCTCAGTTGTTCGATTTTGGAGTTTCATTTTTATATAACTTTACTCTTATTTTGGCGATTGTTCTTCCCTTAAAGTTATAACTAATACTAATTATAAAATATCCCACAGTGTCCAAAATTATATCCCTGTGAAACGACAATAATATGATAATTAAGAATTTAATGCCATAGACTTAAAATATTAAAGCAATAATATCCATGTAATATTAGTGACTATGAATTTTAAACGCTAAGATTATTCTATATGCAAATGAAAGAAGCTGTCGAATTAAAAGGAATCTACTGTGCAGATGCAATTTTAGGAAAGTAACGATATATAAATATAGCTACATTTTCGAAGTCGAGTCGAACCGAAATTAATTTAATTCCAGTTTACGATTACGTTAAAAGTAAATGTTTATCGTTCTAGATTCGGTTCAGTTTCAGTTCGTTTCCGGTTGAAATGTGGTAATGAGAAGATAAATAAAACCATTTTAGATGTATGCATGGGAAATTACCAATTCTATTTATAATACTATTTTTGGTATGACTGCAAAAATATACAACAACTGTAAATCCTTGGTATAATATTGCTATTATGTCACATAGTTATGATTTCATATTTTACGCGTTCTTTTCTATAAATTTGTAGATATACAGGCTTCAAAAATCAATATTGATTTATATTTTATTGCATTATTTGAGAGTGCGTTAAGTCGAGTGCGTTACGCTAGCCCAGCGTAAAAAAACGGCATAAAATGAACACAACGTGTAAAAGTGTGACTGCTATTAGAATCGTGACGTCTGGTGTCGGCCGAACCGGGGAATCCCAAGGCTGAAATGAACGAACGGGGGATTCCTACGGCCGAATCGAACGAACCGGGAAAATTATTAAAAATGCAAAAACTGACTTTGGGATATACGCTTTCCATTGTATGTCCAGATGATTGAGCATTTGTATCTTCTTGTTTGCGGTTCCTCAGTAAACTCAGGTGCGGGGAGAACTTTAAGGCTTATATCAGCGTATTCCAAACTGGGAGGCGCGGACTAGTCTAAGGGGTGGCCCCAATATTAGTCACAGTGAACAATTTTCCAAATGACTTCTAAAGTTGTATCTATATTATGAATTGTATGGGGTGAAGAGAAGGGGAAGCGCCAAATGATTAAATATTTTTAAGGGAGGCGTATAAATATTCATATAAAAGTATATATAAAATCGGTTGCGCTGAAGTTGCAATTATAAAATAAAATCTTCTAAGATATTATATTGCACAACATGTA
>NW_017098152.1:0-5183 GCF_001412225.1 Nicrophorus vespilloides
ATCTATTGGCTTCATTCTATGTATTATAGTCTTCGAGAAAATCAATGAAATATAAAAACACTGCTTTTTCGAGCATGTTTTAAACTTTGAGCACGAATTACAGCCCAACGGCTAAAACCACAGTAATATATCGATACTTGCTAGATTCTCCAAACATTCAGCTTTCATATGCATCTTTCGGATTAATTCTACCTATTATAGTTTTCGAGAAAATCAATGAAATGTAAAAACACTGCTTTTTCGAGCATTTTTTAAATTTGAACACGAATTACAGCCAAACGGCTAAAACCACAGTAATATATCAATACTTGCTAGATTCCCCAAACATTCAGCTTTCATATGCATCTATTGGCTTCATTCTATCTATTATAGTTTTCGAGAAAATCAATGAAATATTTAAAAAATGATGTAGAAGGCGCGCAATCCGAGACTTCTCTTCTCATCGTCACTCGTTATGCGAAACGTCACTCGTTAAGCGAGTCATTTTGGTTGTTAAGCGAGGTTCCACTATAATAAATTTGTAAAAGAAACGCACTGATTTCTGTACCCATTTACGATTGGTTCAGATTTCGATAAAAGAAACATTCTCAAGAGTTTATCCGTTAACAAACAAAAAATTTTTAGTGATGAGCCACCAATAGAATGTGCACGCCGACCCGATCATCAGAACCAATAGGATTGTTTAAAGCGAAAAGAGCCGGGGATGACCGATCCCTCGTTTAACGTTCAGCGATATGATTTGCAGCTGCAACTGCTGATTCTAATCGCGACGCACAGATACGCAGAAACGTTTTCCTATCGAAATCGCCTAAATTTTTATTACTTTCTTATCTCCATTCCATTCTTTTCGCGTGCCCCAATAAGAATTGTTCATTTCAACAACTGTGATTCGACGCAAACGCATTTCGCTAATATGCATTTAGATTCTCAATTAGACGCATCGTATAGAAAAAAAAAAGTATGATTAATAAACTTACAAAAATCATCATCATTTCTCGTCCGACTCTTCAAGGTGAACGGAATTGAATCTCGAGGATCTACAAAAAAAATAATAATATACAATTAAGTCAAGTTGAAATTTGCAAAATGTCTTTGCAAGTTCGAAAGTCGTTATATGGAATTACCCAAAAAGACCGGTGCCTACGCACACGAAATCCACGTTACCTTGCGCTGCTTTTTTTTTTTTCAAGCGGTTATCCTTGTTTTTCCTCCGCACGGCTATTCTGATGTATTCACGCAAAAATATATCGTGCAAAATTAATCTGAAACAAACAATTATTTAATATGTGTGTAATATATTTTTTTTTGCATCAATATCAACAAAGTATGGATTAATTAACGCAATTATGAAATTAACGTAATAACTAATGTTAAGTTATTGCTAATTAAAAAAATATCAATAATTGTGGACGTTATTGACAGTACTTGTTAGTATTAGGGAAAAAAAATATGATTGTGTTATTGATGTGTGTCGTCCGGTCAGCTGAGACAACGACGTAAGCAAATTAAAGGTTGAAATAATTGCGCTTCGTATTTAGAATTGAAGACGACGAGAGAGAGAGCGTGAGCAAGAAATTATTATTATTATTTTTTTGCAAAGTGCACTCAAACCAGACCTTGGCACCTCTTTTTTAAGTGCACACACGAAGGTAATGATTTCTGGGGCGCACTTTCACCCTGCTCGAACGTCGAGATAATACACCTAAAAGTGGTGAGAGAGAGAAGTTTCGAGGATGAGAGTAATTGCAAGAATCCTAGAGTTCTGATTACACTTTCTTTTCATTCATTCCCATAATAATTCTGCTTTCAATTAGAGTTTGATAATTAATAAGTGCATGTTTTTCTTGCTTTAATTTCAGGCGATAGTAGGACGGCATGCCTGCCATTCGACTCTTTGGAAGGAAATGGTTGGCCGCCTCGGATGACCTCGTAATTCCTGGACTCTTTGAGATTTCCGTCAGAATATTATGGTAAATGCAATATGTTACTATTTAAACTTAAATTTTGCAAAGCGTACTTCTCCTTGTTTCGCAATATTAAATAAAACAGCGACATTTCATTGATTAAAAAAAAACAAACTCCGTCCAATCAGATTACGCAATAATTTAGCATAGCCAGACACGAGATCGCAGAAGAAAATTATTCTTTTAGTGTTCAACCTTGAAAAAGGGAACGATTTAATAAACGCCATTCAAATTGATTCGATTTTTCGTTGCATAAAAGTGAGTAGCGACGGCGACGGCAGCGGCAAACGGAACGTCAATTTATTAATGGAAATTTGATTTCTAAATTGAATCTCGCGAACTTTCCAATTTCGTTATAATCAATACGAATTTTAAAGCAGTTTCGTAACTTATCATTCCAGCAGATCGATACGATTTCGAGAATGGGAATTTTCTCGATTCATAATCGCAACAAGTTATTTCTCGATCATCCTTCGTGATTACGAAAGAAACGTAGAGGTCGATGCCCCAATTAGACTCGAGATTCATACTTAATTAGATCGAATCATCGAGCAATTAATGATTAATCAATTTAAATACATATTTACCAATTTTCTCATCTGCTAACTTCGATTTGATTGATGCATTCAACCTTGACACTTTGACGAGTTTCCTGGTCGTTTCCATCGAGCAGTTGCATTTAGTTTATTTTTTCTTTCGATGCAGAAGTAAAAAGTGCAATTTGTTTATTCGTAATCCGACGTATAAACCTGCAAAGAATAAATTGTCATTATTTAATCAAACGCTGTTAATTGTTATCAAAACTAAGTGCAATTTGCGGTACTTTATAAATACTCTATCAAATTCTAATAACAACTAATTTCCAATTACATTAAATCGAATAACAACGAATAGTTTTTAATCTGTTCATTGTTATGTATGCTACAGTAAAATTGATGGTGAATGTATTTTGATCTGAACATTTCTTCAGGTGAAACGCGGCGTTTGCTAAACACTATCTATTACTGCAGATTGGACAGTTTACGTAAAAGATCTGGCACGATCGTCCAGTTTACATAACGAAAGTCGCACTCGCAAAGTTCTCTTTTCTACAAACCATTTCCAAATTAACAATTATTTCGTTTGCTGAAGTGCGACGCGATTCGTTTATCATACACTTTATAGGAAACGCATCAAAATTGAAATAATGTTATCCAATTTAAAATGAACTATTGTTATTTTTTTGTGTGTGTGAATTGTATGCAATTACATTCAGCATCGATTGCATTATTTAATTTTGTGTATGTGTGTGTGTATATATATAGAAAGTGGATAACGTTAGAAAATTGCCACTTCGTTTCGTATTATAATTAAATTGACCCATTAAATGTAATTTTATCAACGCGACGTCCCACGATGGACATACATTTATCTCTTCATCATCGCGCATGCTGTTTTTCTTTTTGTTTTTTTTTAGGATAATTGTTGTTTGCAACAAAAATGTAATTACTGCTAATGCGAAAAAGCATACCTTGTTTTTCATTTTTGATAACAGCAAATGATACAAATGTTTTGTCACTCCGCACGAGCACGTTCCAATTAACTAATTGATTTTCCATACCTGCAACGAGTAAATTATAGGAGATTACGGTTTGAAATTAAATTAATATTTAACATGCATGGACATTTTGGTGTAATAGATTAATAGAAGGCTGTGATTGTAAGAAAACATGTTGTGTTCTTGGTATATTAATGTGTCGATTAGATTAACTTGAAAACAAAGTAAGCGCCAAAGCATATCGATTTCTACTATTTTCGTATGTAAATGTAATTGTTTATGGTTTTTTGTTTGATACTGATACAAGATAAATTGTGTTGTTTGAAATAATTTCCATGTAGTAATTAGATGTTTGCATTGTAGATTATCATATTTCAACGGTTGTTGTTTTTGTTGTACGTTTCAGGTTGGTGTTGATTGCGATAGTGTACACGAAATATTACGAGTTCACGTGGGAGTGCGAGAAGGGAGGAGAGTATGTGAGGACGTACATAATAGGGATGCTGGTCCTTCTCAGTTTAGTGATAGTTGTACTCGTCGGTCTGGTGAACAGGAGCGCTCAGGGTTCGATCACGGAGACGAACGCTCGTCGGCTCGTCGCGCCCATCCTCATCCTCAAACTGTTCCTCATCATTCCGGAATGCGTGATAAACGCGTTCGGCACCATGTGGGCGTTCTGCGGCGAAGTCGTCGTCTGCCCCTACGAGGGTCACTTCTCGAGGACCGTCATCGAAGGTTGTTATTAATCTCAACTCGAATCTAGAAAAAAAAAAACTAATTAATATATGTTTGTAGCTCTGGTGATATTCAATTGGGCGCTATTCGGATTGGCCATCTTCGGGTTGGCGTTGATCTTCGATCCTCTGGGGTCGAGGCGGTATCAGGACGTGCACGAGACGCCAAGTGCAGGGGAATCTTTTCGACACAGGAAAGTCACCTCGCTGTGGCAGAAGAGGTTCCGTTGGTTGTTCTGCTGGGTGCGAAGCGACGAACACGGCCCCGAGGCCTTCCAGCAGATCGCCTCTCTGTTGAGCGCCCTCTTCAGAAGCACGGATCTGGTTCCATCCGACATCCTCGCTGGTTGCGTCCTCCTCAGGGTCAAACAGAAGAAAGAGACGCGCGAGATGAGACGCATCCAGATGCTCTCCGACGACGAACCTAAATATGCGACAGGTAAAACTTTATTTATAATTTACTTACAATTAGTACATGGATTCGCAACGGTGGTGTTGTGGGGGAGCCACTTGTTGATTTTATATGATTCGTTTACTTCCTATATTACTTCCTATATTACTTCCGAAATAAAGACCAAGCGCGTTTTTAAAACTTGAAAAACTTTAACAGAATAACGTTACAATACTCACCAATGTTTTATTTGTTCCTTAATTGTGCGAATTGCAGCTGCAATTGCGAGAATTCAACACACGACTTAAGCGTCACTTTTTATGATCGATGCGTTTTTCTTTTATTTTCCATGCAACGCAACCTTTAATTGTTTCGTTTTATTGGTGAAAAAACGCAACCAAACATACCTCATTTTGAAAACATTACGTAATACAGTGGTTTCCAAACTTGAAATTACTACGCCTCCCTCAAAAGTATGTAATCATTTGGCGCCCCCCTTTCATAAAATCGATGAAATGTAAAAACACTGCTTCAAAATTTAAAAAATGCTCGAAAAA
>NW_017098153.1:0-1272 GCF_001412225.1 Nicrophorus vespilloides
TGATTGATAGTGGTAGTTCAAAAACCTTCATAAATGATTCGTTATTTAAAAAATGTTGTTTGCAATCGGAACTGGTGAATGATAGAGATAGTGTACGTACGGCAGATGGAGGAGTAATGCAAACCTTTGGTATTATATGCTTACCGTTAAAGGTTAAAAATAGGGAATATAGTGTTAATTGTATAGTAGCTCCTAATTTGGTATGCGAGATGATTTTGGGTATTGATTTTTGGAGATTATCTGGTTTAGTGGTTGATATAAGCTCTAATACGTTTACCTTGAAAGCATTGTCAGGTGGGGGAGAGATCTGTAGTTCGTCGGTAGAATCGCTTAGCTCAAAGGAAATCGAACAACTTCAAAACCTAACGTCGTACTATTTTCATAAAATGGGTACTACATTAGGAAAGACGGAAGTAATTAAGCATCATATTAACGTCGGGGATGCTGCGCCCATTAAACAAAGATATTACCCAGTCAATCCGGCAAAATTGGCTTTAATAAATGCAGAGGTAGATCACATGTTAGAGTTGGGGGTCGTGGAACCAAGTAACTCTCCCTGGTCTTCGCCGATCGTCATGATTCAAAAGAAAACTGGGGATTATCGGTTCTGTATAGATTTTCGGAAGGTTAATGCGGTGACGAAGAGAGATGCATATGCATTGCCACAAGTTTCAGCAATTTTAGACCGACTACGCCCTGCCAAGTTTATAACATCCCTAGACATCGAAAGCGCCTACTGGCAGGTAGACCTTACGGAAGAGAGTAAAGAAATAACCGCGTTCGCTGTTCCCGGTCGGGGTTTATTTCAATTCCGGAAACTGCCTTTTGGGTTAAGTAATAGCCCAAGTACCTTTCAAAGAATAATAGATTGCGTCCTAGGTCCTGAACTGGAACCATTTGTGTTCAAGTACCTGGATGACATAATAATTGTTACGGAGGATTTTCCCTCACATTTACGTTGCGTGGGAGAAGTTTTGGAGCGTTTAAGCCAAGCCGGGTTTACGCTTAATAAAGAGAAATGCAAGTTTGCTAGAGCAGAATTACGCTACCTAGGGTACGTAATCAATAAAAATGGACTGTTAGTAGACCCAGAAAAGGTAAGTGCAGTTCAAAATTTTCCTATACCCACTTGCCCAAAGGAAGTGAAGCGATTCTTGGGACTGGCAGGATGGTATCGTAGATTTATAAGTAATTTTTCATCTCGAGCAGCACCCTTGAATGCATTACTCCATAAGAATACTCGTTGGTCATGGGCGGAAATCCAGAACAGGG
>NW_017098154.1:0-12078 GCF_001412225.1 Nicrophorus vespilloides
ATTCAAATACAATACAAGCTTAGAGCTTGAATATGCACATGATGATATATTCGACTTGAATAGAAATTGCAATAATCAATTATTATTATTGCTTATTATAAAACCTATAGCACTTTTTCCTAGCAAGTATAGAATTGAATGAAAATTTCAATATTTTTCCCACAATTGTTATAAATTGCAATAATCAATTATTATTATTGCTTATTATAAAACCTATAGCACTTTTTCCTAGCAAGTATAGAATTAAATGAAAATTTCAATATTTTTCTCACAATTGTTATAAATTGTTTCAATATCATTAAAAAATGTATAAGAAAAATTTAAACGTTTAAAGGTTATAATTGACGTAAGATATTTGACTTTTCACTCAGTCCATAGGCGTCCACGAAAAATTTTCCGGGGGCAGACAACCCGAAAAGCGCCGTCCTTAACGTGTTAAAGGGTTAAATGTGAAAGTAAATTATTTTTTATTCATAAATAATGTTTTGCATTTCCAATCAATTTGATGTTAATTGTCGGGTGGAGGAGAATGTTCGAATCAACACGATAATTAAACTGTCGACACGCGAATGTCAATGTGTCGCGTTTCTCCATTTTCAACTGTTTTTATTTTTTTTTTTATTTTGTAGCCTGCTGCAATTAAATGCGAATTAAAAAGAGCTTTCCCCATTAACAAACGCCCCAAAACGAAAATAAAAAAAAAAGTAATAATAATTGGTTGCGTTTGTTTCTTCTTTTGTTTCGTCGTGATTGCTTGTTTTTTTTTTGTCTCTCTTGTTTCGCATTTATAAAAAAAAAGGGAACCGCTCGAAACGAAATTAGAAATTCGTTAAGGCGAAACGTTTAAGCGATTATTAAAAGCGTAATAAGTAAATTAAAAAAGTTATTATTGCGTGCGGAGGATGGATGGATGGAAATGCGCCCGGCGCCTCCATCCATTACACCCACTGCCGCCCACTGTGGGACGGGGATCTTTTCGAAGACTGCCGCTGACGGTGGAGTTATTTTTAATTTAATTCATTCGAAACTTTTTCATCGGCGCAAATATGGAAGCCGGAAATTGAAACAAAGCCGTTGCGGGGGCGGCGGTGGATGGATGAGGACGAGGAGGGAGGTTCAACGTAACGTAACGTAACGAAACAAAACAGTAGCAGCAGTAGAGAAAAAAAATTGAAGCAAACAGAACAAAACGAAAACTCAATCAATTCTGTTACAGAGTGTTTGCAAAAACGTGTTAATCGCATTACCCGATACAGAAAGGCTCTGTTTGTGTGTTTGTTGCGGGGGTGGATGTGCGTCTGTGTTTCTCTCTCTCTTTCTGCACAAGGTTTTATGCTGGTTTGTGTGTGTTGGAGAGAGAGAGAGAGAGAGTTGGAGGATGATAGAGAGAGGGATCGTGGGAGGCTGTGGAACGGCGGCGCAGGCAGCACACGTTGATAGCCTGCAAGTGACAGCTTTTGTAAGGGTGTCGGCCGCCCGCAGGCAAACGCAACCCACTCCATCCGTGCCGCCGCCTCCTGCGATGCTGCCGCCTCCCGGACGCCGTCGCCGCCGCCTCCTGCGATCCCGACGTACTTCCGATCCGGCGCTCCTCGAAAGCACAATAATAATAATAATATATAATCCGATGAAGGCACGAATATTATTATATTTCTCCCCGCACAAAGATTAAATATCTCCCTTCATAATAATATTTCCATCTCTCTCGTTCCCTTTCCGTATCGCATCCCTCTATTCCAACCCTCTAGGAATAATATAATTAATTTTAAGAGATAAAATCTGCGCGCAAAGCGCTGAGGGGTTGGAGGAGGCGACGGCTCCAATTAATTTACACAATAATTGCGTGTTTATTAAGGCTCAAAAACACGCGACGCGATCTAATCTCATTCTCTCTCTTTTAACAAGCCACTTGATTTCGTAAACAAACTCCTACAAGCACACATAACAGATATATCTTAGCTTCGAAACATACATTGTTTTCCTCTTAATTCAATTCGTAATCTCTCTTTGAAAATGATTCAATTTCCTCAATCACACAATAGAAATACCTGTAATTTCGTAAGCAAACAACTTCGAAATTGTCACGTGAAATTGTAATTTCTCAACAAATTTACTATGTAATTATTACAGTTATTTACTTTATTCAACAGTTTATAAGATATTTCATTGAAGATATATCATGGAAAATATTTTTAAATTTACAGTTTTTCATTAATTGTTAAATAATTATTAATTATAGTTAAATCACGTTTTATTACTTATTAATAGTAAAAAATTATAAATTGATTGAAAATTTCATACTTTATCAAAAATATCTATTTAAAATTTACAGTTTCCTATTAATTCTTAAACAATTTTAAAATATATGTGTTTTTTTTTCCAAAGAATTGTAATTATTTTGGTTTTAGTTATACAAAAGAAATACTTATTATTTCATTTCGTAAGAAAACAAATTTGAGACTTTTATCACGTTTTACAATCGTAATTTCTCAATAAATTAAGTATGTAATTATTACAATTATTGAAATTTTACAAGATTTCTCAGACAATTCTGAAAAATTATAAATTGTTCATTGAAAATATTATATATTATGAATATTAAAATCTTATTTCTTAGCAAATTTTCTATGTAATTATTACAGTTATTTAACAGTTTATAAGATATTTCATTGAAAATTTATCAATGAAAATATTTTTAAATTTACAGTTTAACATTATTTGTTAAATAATTATTAAATATTTTTAAATCTTACTTATGAATAGTAAATAATAGTGAAAAATTATAAATTGATTGAAAATATACTTAAATTACATTTTCTCACTTATTAATGGTAAATAATGAAATGAAATTTGTTTTCCAAAGAATTGTAATTATTTTGGTTTCAATTATACAACAGAAATAATTATTATTTCATTTCGTGATCAAACAAATTGGAAACTTTCAGCACGTTTTACAATCTAAATTTCTCAATAAATTTACTATGTAATTATTACAATTATTGAAATTTTACAAGATTTCTCAGACAATTCTGAAGAATTATAAATTGTTCATTGAAAATATTATATTTTATGAATATTAAAATCTAATTTCTTAGCAAATTTTCTATGTAATTATTACAATTATTGAAATTTTACAAGATTTCTCAGACAATTCTGAAAAATTATAAATTGTTCATTGAAAATATTATACTAAAATCTTATTTCTTAGCAAATTTCCTATGTAATTATTACAATTATTTGCGTTAAGATTTAGTATATAGATTTAAGTAATTATTAATGTTGAAATCATCATAATGTTCATTTACTCAATGTTCACATTGCTGATCATCAATTGTGAATAAAAAAAATGTTACTAACATTAATCATTTTATAATTTTTTTATTAAAACATTGAATAACTTATTTTTTAAATGTTCAATGAAAATATCTATGAAATGATTAAACAATGAATTACTTAAATCACTTTGAACGTATTTTTGAAAAAGATCTAATTCTTTAAGTAAAATTAGGTTACGAAATGCATTTTTTGTGGAAGGCAAAAAAAAGTATGGTAAAATCAATTTGGAAAGTGTGAAAGCAGATGTTGGGTAGAATATTTCCGATTCATCATCGATCGTTTTCTCTCACTCTCTGTCTCTCTTTTTATTATTAGTATTCTTGCAGCGGTGGTGATGATGATGATGATGATGAATCCGAACGGTTTGAATCGAGGAAAGCGATAATAATGGTAATAAGTGTAATAATGTGGGACTGTCGCCGCACCGGGTTTTCAAGGCAACAATCCTCGCTCACACCCCTCCTCCATCCGGTGCGCGCGTAATTGATGGGCATTTAACAAGCGTATCATGATGGGGTCGTCCAGAAGGCAAGAATCAATTCGTACAATGCAACCGTTCTTTCAATTCTGCAAATTTGAAAAAATTGCACAAATAAAATAAGATGAGAAGATGACGGGTCCAGAATTTGCGTTGATCGATCAGGATTCATTCACAAATTGTTTGTCGAAAGAGGGAACGAAATGAAATGAATGAATGGGAAACAAAATTTGTAAATTGTATAAAAGCGCGCGTGCGGGTTCGAATGCTGACGACTGCGTCAATATTTGTTGGACATGTGTTTTTCGCGTCCGCAAATATTTGGCAAGGTTTTAGCGAAAAGTATCGTCTTACCGCAACCAATTACTAACAACCATCCGTTCGTTCTCTCCAGTTTCCAAGTGGAATCTCTCTCTCCTCTCTTAAGTAACGATGATTCGAGAGGATTTGTTTACCTTTCCTCTTGGGGATTCCGTTTGATCTGTTTTTATTATTTCAGACCACCCTGCAAAAAAAAAAGGAAAAAAAAACCCTCACGTTGCTGAGGGTTTATGTTGTTTTTTTTTTTCATGTTGGGACTATTAACGCACCGATTAGCGCTCTCCTCGCTCGCACTTCTTCTATTATCCCAGCCTCCCCTTCATTGTCATTACACTATTTTTTTTTAACCCCGGCAACCTTTACCTCTAATTATCCAGTCGATCGGAAACTCGATTTATTTTCTTTCCTTTTCATTCATTTTTTTTTTGATTTGGCAGATTTTTGGTGAGAAAATAAAATAAATCTATACGCAAACATAAATAACCAACCTTTTCGACGTGATTCTGGCCAAAAAGAGGTAAGATCTTTTTGATTGTGTGCGTTTTCTTCATCGTCAATGCCTTCCTTTTATATCTCTATCATCATCATTTGTTCCCAAAAACCGCACAGATGTTGACACTCGCGATATTATTGATCCAATTTTAATGATCGAGAAGCTCTACTTCCCCCACTTTCACTAAACAAAACAAAAAAAAGCAATTTTAAGCTCGAACATGTCGAAAATTTGAATAATGCATGAAAATAATTCAACCAATATTTTTTTTTTCTTTTTACATAAAAATTCAATTAATAAATAATAAATCAATCAATTAAACTAAAGTTAATCATATATAAATTAAGAATTAGTATTTATTCGTCATAGTTTTTAACATTTACTCATTTTAATGAAAGTATTAAACAAATTGAAGAAGTAAAGTTTCTTAAGCAAATATTTTTTTTTCTTTTTACATAAAAATTTTAATTAATAAATCAATCAATTAAAGTAAAGTTTATAAAATTTTAAGTACATAAATTATTAATATTAATTATATATAAATTAAGAATTAGTATTCATTCTTCATAGTTTTTAACATTTACTCATTTTAATGAAAGTATACAAAGAATACGATAAATTAGTTTTGTTTTATTATGAAATTATTTGTAATTTTTTGGTTTCAATTAAAATTATTAAACAAATTGAAACTTTCTTAAGCAAATTAATTGACAAAATAAAAGTACAGTGGAACCTCGCTTAACGACTTTAATCCGTTCAAAAATTTCCAAAATACACATAATATGTTTACACAAGTTTTAAAAATGATGTAAGAGACGCGGACTTTTCGATAGGTTTTAGCGAAAAGTATCGTCTTACCGCACCAATTACTAACAACCATCCGTTCGTTCTCTCCAGTTTCCAAGTGGAATCATCATCCTCTCTCCTCTTAAGTAACGAAGTTTTAAAAAAGATATAGCAGGGACTTCTCTTCTCATCTTCGCTCGTTATGCGAGTCATTTTTCTTACAATTCATTTTACTCGTTAAGCAAGTGATTTGGGTTTAGTTAATAATAAGATTCTTGTTTTTCTTATAGCTTATTTTCTGTTTATTTTGAAGTGAGATTAATATTTTTTTCTATAGAAATCTTTCTTTTTTTTTTGATGTGATAATCGGTGGAGGAATGAGGAATGTTTCGGAAGGGATCTCTGAATGCCTTTTTTTGTATGGCTATGCCTATGTGTGTGTGTGTCAGAAGGGCTCTACTTTTCTGGCCACCCCATTCACGATGTTGGCCCATTTACGGTTTCGTGCATGCGATCATTTGTCATCGACAGAATGCGAAAGACGAGGGAGGTTTGAAGGGAGTTTTTGGTACAGAGAGAGAGAGAATCCGCACGCACGAACAGAGTAGGATCATTTATATTATTGTATAAAACGCAACCCTTAAATCGTTCGACACAACAAAAAAAAAGAAATAACATATATAAATAGAGAGGAAAGTACAGAGTTAGATCTCTTTGCACTCGACAATGCAACAAAAACAGAAACCATTACCGACAGAAACCTTTCAATTATTATTATCGAACGCAGAACTGAAATTGCATTGTTCGTGAAGCGTGAAGCGATGAATTTAATAAGTGTTGTAACAAAAGCTAAATGATTATTTCCGATGACAGATCATCGATAAATCACAAGATTTTAGTTGTTAATTATTGGCGAAACCAAAGCTGTTACGAAGCTTTATTTATTTCTGAAAGATTCAAGATTAATTTTACATTTATAGATTCATTTTTATCAAAAAATTTGCAAAAATCTTGGTTAAATATTTGTAAATTAATGATTTTCAATTTTATATTTGAAATATTTCCGTATTCTATGATAACGTAAGAAACATTGGTTGATTATTATGAAAATCGCCTTAGTTACGAAAAACTCGCGATGAATCACAGCGTTTTTCAAATGTTTAAATAATGTTTCTATGGTAACAAATATTAAAATCGTTGTTACGAGAACGCCCGATCTACGATACGAAGAATCTCAGCGGTTCAAAAATGAATCATTTGCAGGTGCTTGAATCAAGTGCACTTTGCGAACACATAACATTTCCTTATAAGGACAAGAAAACGTCTTTTCTCTGCGTCGCAATGAATGACGTATGTTTGTTGTGCGTAACAAAGATAAAAATAAATCAGTAAATTTAATTGTTAATTAATTATTGGTGAAACTAAAGCTGTTACAAATATATTTCTAAACTCTATTTCTGGAAAATTCAAGAATAATTTTTTTAATAACTTATATTATTGCTTTATAATTTGAAATTGCAAAAATCTTGGTTAAATATTTGTAAATTAATCATTTTCAACGTTTTTCTTTTCAACAATTTTATATTTGAAACATTTCTGTATTCGATGATTAAGTAAGAAAAATTGGTTGATTATTATGAAAATCGCCTTGGTTACGAAAAACTCCCGATTTACGTCGCGATGAATCACAGCGTTTTTCAAACGTTTAAACAATGTTTCTATGGTAACAAATACGTGGATCTTTTGCAGGTGTGAAATTCGATAAAAAAGTAATAACAATTGGGTGATTATTATTAACATCGTTGTTACGAAAACGCCCGATCTACGGCACGACGAATCGCATCGGTTCTAAAACGTCGCGATTAATCATCTACTGATGCGAAAGCATAAACAATTCCTTATATGGGCACGAAAACGTCTCATCTTTGCGTCGCGGTGAATCACGTAATTACGCGTTAAACAAAGTAACAAAGCTAAACATGGTTATTTTTGATGATTAATAAATCACAAAATTTAGTTGTTAATTAATTATTGGTGAAACTAAAGCTGTTATAAATATATATCTAAACTATATTTCTGGAAGATTTAAGATTAATTTTACATTTATAGATTCATTTTTATCAAACTATCAATAACAATTTGATACAATTATGATTTTAATCTTAGGAAAATATGCAATATTAAGAAGAAAAAAACTTACATTATTGCTTTATAATTTAAAATTCATTCGTATATAATAATTTCAATTTGTTTTTCTATAGTAAAACATAATATTCAACGTTTTTTTTTAGTATTTTTTTAGTTTTATATCAATTTTATATTTGAAACATTTCCGTATTCGATGATAAAGTAATAAAAATTAGCTGATTATTATGATTTATAGATTCATTTTTTCAAATTATCAGTAACAATTTGATACAATTATGATTTTTATCTTAGGAAAATATGCAATATTAAGAAGAAAAAAACTTACATTATTGCTTTATAATTTAAATTGCATTCGTATATAATAATTTCAATACGTTTTTTTTCTAAAGTAAAAACATAAATTTTTGTTGATTATGCAAAATCTTGGGTAAATATTTATAAATGAATATTTTTCAAAGTACAAATTGGGTGATTATTATAAATAAAGCCACCCTGGTTACGAAAAACGCAATGAATCACAGCGATTCTCAAACGTTTAAACAATGTTTCTATGGTAATAACAATTGAGTGATTATTATTAACATCGTTTCTACGAAAACGCCCGATCTACAACACGATGAATCTCAGCGGTTCAAAAACGTCGCGATGAATCATCTGCAGGTGCACTTGATTCATAAGTGCACCTGCGAACACAAAACATTTCCTTATATGGACACGAAAACGTCTATTCTCTAGAATCGTAGCGTCGAAAACGAGAACATTTTGCACGCCTGTATAATATATAAGATACTAATAAAAATTGAATGAAAATGAAATAATCAGAAATAATTACAAATTATCTGTGAACTATTGAATGCAAAACCAATTTCGTTAAGATGAAATATACACACACACAATTTCAATAGTTTTTTCAAACTTATTCCAAAATGAAATATAATAATAACTTTAATTTTTATAAAAAAATTGAGTGTTAATTAGAAAATTAGAAATATTTTATGATTTTAATAAAAATTAATTTTACCTTCTATCACATAACGCTAATTAATTTAGATTCGTTTAAAATAAATAATTATTTAATTAATTATATATTTGATCTAATTTCAAATTTACTTATTTTTATTACATTTATTTACCAATTTATTTTTTATTAGCAAACGGGATAAAATTTGAAAACTCTCGTTACAATTTTTATAAATTAAGAATTCGAATTTACTCTTCATAATTTTTCTACATTTTCTTTTCATTTTTTTTTTGTTTCAATTATAATATACATTTTAATGTTAATGAACGAGGTTAAAACATTTACAAACATTTAAAAGCTGAGCGTTAAACTAAACTTAATTTTTTTATTTATAATTAATTGAATAATAAAAAATCAGTATCAGTTTAATTTACGAAAGTCGAACAAATTCATTGAGTTTCATTTACACACTACGCGATACTTGACAAGTCACTTGTTTGTAGGAAAATAATTTTAAATTATTACTTGTATTATAAAAATAAATCAACAAAAGTAGGCGCTTCTGACAATTGTTACATGAAATTAAAAATTATATTCAATTGCTTAGCAACGTGTAACAATTGAGCTGTTGTGCAACTGCTCGTTTGTAAACATATTCTTTTCTTCGCTTTTGTTAAAATCGCCATCATTTCCCGATGTGTTTTCGCTCGAGTTGCGTCGTCAAATAAAATGTTTGCATAAAACTCGCATTAAAAAACGTTGACGAAACAATGGAGAAGGTGCGTGGATTTTGGGGTCACCTTCGGGATGCACGAACTTAATGTTGCGTGAGTAAAACGATACAAAACAAACGCGCGCTTTGCCCTTCGAACCCTTTCGCCAACATCTATGCTAATAGGAAACACTTACGCGCTCTTTTGCATGCGTTTATCTGAAGGGTTTCGGCAGCTTTTCCTGAAAACTTCTACCAAAATTTATGTAAAAAAAATATAAAGAAAGGGAGACACAAATTAACGTCGCACTAATGAGAATATTTATATGGCATAACTTTTCTCATTTAGTTTGAAAATATGTTTAGTGGGGTGAATGAAGGGGGACACCTTTTTCAAATCAAACGAAACCTGTTTTTATTGTAATTTAGTTTGTAGATTAATCCAAAAAAAAAAGGGTTTGTTTCGGGTTTTAAACCTATGAAATTTCACACCACATAAATTGTATTGATGATAGCTTTCATAATGAATTTAATACTCAATTTAATTCAAATATTTAACAATCAATCTTGCAGATTTTATACAAGTATACAATTTTATAAATTACTTTGTGAAATAATGACAAACTTTAATGAATGAGATCTTAGTTTTCGTTAACATATTTTTATAACTAATTATTATGAAGATATACCTGAAACTTATTCCTGAAAATTCAGAGAATGAAACGAATAACCTTACACAGTTTTTGCTTTATTTTTCCAAAATTAACAATGTTTAAGTGGATTATGTTTTTGAATGTTAATCTAGAATATACAAGGAATAAAATAAACGTAATTATATAACTGTGGGAGCAATATTTACTTTGTAATTTAATAACAAAATTTATCTTTATTTTTTTTTTTGCAATCATTACAATTCAATTCAATTAAATCAAGTGTAATGTACATGCCAATAATAATATTAATGAAAACACAGCTGATTTTGATGTATAATTATAATAACGCACGGTTAATTGCGGATAAAACAAAAACTTTTTATAACCGCCAACTCGAATATAATTCGCATTTCCCTCTTCTTTTTTTTTTTGTTGCTGTTTCGTTTCAGTTCACCACTTTAACATTGCATATATTTTTTTTATTGTTGCAATGTTTCTGTTTTCCACTCTCTCTCTCTTTTTCCCCGTTTTGTGTGTGCTTTTTTTTGGTGTACTATTGCCGAAATGTAAATTGGATTATTCCGAACAAAGGGATATTTTTAATTGTATTTTATGTTCGGTTGTAGTGCAGCAAAACGCAAAAACCGAGCTGAAAACAGTACGGGAAAAAAAAAGGAAAAACGTAGGGGGTTGTGCAAACAGCGGACGAACGAAAAATTAAAATAAAAAAAACAATTGAACATTTTGTTGAATTAGCCGCCGATACACGCGTGTTTGAGCAAACAAATTTGCACATAAGCGATTTCAATTTTTATATTTGTTCGAGCGTAACCTTTTTTTTATACTTTCGAAGAATGAAAAAATGAATACAAACGTAACAGTATAGCAGTTTCAATGATATCAAATTCTGTCATTGAAACCGATGAGAAATTAAATAAAAATTTTGATGGATTTCTTTTTTTAATTTGAATGAAAAATCTGAAACCGATCAAGAAAATTTATAAGTAAATATGAAACTTAGATTTTCAAGGAATTAAATGAGTTTAAGAATATGTTTGTAACTATTTTAGTTATTTAGTAAATGAACAACAAAGTTTTAGTATTTGTGGATAAGAAAGTAACGTCTAAGTTTTAATGATTTATTTTCATTACCAATCAGTTTCCAGTAATCTTTTTCAATGAATATAAATATTAGGATTTCAAAGAATAAAATGAGTTTAAGAATTAGTTTGTAACTGTTTTAGTTATTTAGGAAATTAACAGCAAAGTTTTAGTGTTTGTGGACAAGAAAGTAACGTCTAAGTTTTAATGATTTATTTTCATTACCAATCAGTTTCCAGTAATCTTTTTGAATGAATATAAATATTAAGATTTCAAAGAATAAAATGAGTTTCAGAATTTGTTTGTAACTATTTTAGTTATTTAGTAAATGAACAACAAAGTTTAGTGTTTAAGGACAAGAAAATAACGTCTAAGTTTTAATGATTTATTTTCATTACCAATCAGTTTCTAGTAATCTTTTTGAATGAATATAAAGATTAGGATTTCAAAGAATGAAATGAGTTTAATAATTAGTTTGTAACTATTTTAGATATTTAGTAAATTAATAACAAAGTTTTGTATTTGAGGATGAAAAAATAACGTCTAAGTTTTAATAATATATTTTCATTAACAAAAAATTTCTAGTATTTTATTTTCAATGAATTTAAAATAAGATCTTTAAGGTACAAAATCATTTAAAAAATTAGTTTGTAACTATTTTAGTTATTTAGTAAATGAACAACAAAGTTTAGTGTTTGAGGACAAGAAAGTAACGTTTAAGTTTTAATGATTTATTTTCATTATCAATCTTTTTCCAGTATGTTTTGTGAATGAATATAAATATTAGATCTTTAGAGAAAAAAATGAGTTTAAGAATTAGTTTGTAACTATTCTATATATTTAGTAAATTAATAACAAAGTTTGGAATTTGAGGACGAAAAAATAACGTCTAAGTTTTAATAATATATTTTCATTAACAAAAAATTTCTAGTATTTTATTTTGAATGAATTTAAAATAAGATTTTAAAAATTTGTTTGTAACTATTTTAGTTATTTAGTAAATGAATAATAAAGTTTAGTGTTTGAGGATAAGAAAATAACGTCTAAGTTTTAATGATTTATTTTCATTACCAATTAGTTTTCAGTAAT
>NW_017098154.1:12089-27310 GCF_001412225.1 Nicrophorus vespilloides
TTTGTTTGTAACTATTTTAGTTATTTAGTAAATGAACAACAAAGTTTTAGTATTTGTGGACAAAGAAATAACGTCTAAGCTTTAATAATTTATTTTCATTACCAATCAGTTTCCAGTAATCTTTTTGAATGACTATAAATATTAGGATTTCAAAGAATAAAATGAGTTTAATAATTAGTTTGTAACTGTTTTAGTTATTTAGTAAATTAACAACAAAGTTTGAGAAAATTTAAAGAAATTTTTTTTTGTACGAATTTTTTTTAATAACATCGGAATAAAATTGATGTAAAATATGTTTGAGAATGTAACGTTTTCGAAGATCGAAAGCTGCAATAAAAAAAATAATAGAAGAAGACATGTTTTGTATAAGCTGATCGCAACGTATATTAAACTATAAATCAAGTTACGAATGTGTGTAAGTTGTGTTTTGTTTTGTTTGTTATGGATACATCGATTCTTGTAGGGTGGAAGGGTTCGAGGGCACTTGCGAAGAAGTGCGATAACTCAAAGGCGCAATGCAACAAAACAAACGAAACAAAACGTTCGTTCGTTCGTTTTCTTCGAGAAAGGCGATAAATCTTAGCCAGTTTCCTTCCTTTTTTTTTTCTTCTTGTTGTTATTATTGTTGCCAGGTTATTGCGCGGAAATAAAGGGGGGTTTTCGAATCGGATCTTCTCTGCTGATTTACGTAGTGGAGAGGTGTTTTATTCGGCAGTAAGTGTCGGGCATAAATCGTCACCCCTCCGATAATTGCTATTTATTTGCGGGAAATCAATTAGAAAAGAAGGAAAAAAAAAGTCCACCCCAAAATCCAGGTAAACGCGTACAAATGAAAAGAGAGAGAGAGATGCATCGCATTGCGGAGGGGCGGTTTATACGAATAAGTGCAGCGGGCGGCGAAATCGGCGATCCTTTCCTGCCGTATCCCAAACATGCAACATATATATATATATAGAATTCGTTTCAATTTCTGTTCTTGGCATATTTGAACTCGATTTGAACGTTAAACTCTCTCTCTCTCTATATATATATAGATATACACACTCTCACACACATATATATATAATATGAATGCTTTAACTTTGCCCGGCATTTAGGGCGGACCAACTCGATATTGGCAGGGCCGGAGCGGCCCAAAAGCCCTCCGTTCCAATGGGCCACATTATAATGCATATATAATGTTATATTGCGAACGGTGGGTGGGATGGGATTGGTTTTGAGTTTAGATGGAATCGCGACGGAGAGAATGGGAACGGTTTTGCGCGGAACGGCGAAGGAGAAAGAAAACAAAGTATGAACGGTTATATAGATATATTTGGATGGGAGGTTTATTTTTTTTAAATTGATTCCGCGTTTTCCTTTGGAATTTCTCATCCATATAAATTGATCTCTTTTAATCCCATTACTTACTTTTACGAACTCATACATACATTTTTTACCTTACGGTTAAGACGAAAACCTGCACAAAAGTTACAAAAATTATGCATTTTAAGTAATGTTAATCTTTTAATTATTTTTTTATTGTTTTTCAAATAATATTTTTCTCCCATCATCACATAAATCATAGAAACAACGATGTTGATAACAATTGTTATTACTTTCTTATCGAATTTCACACCTGCAGATGATTTTGTTACCATAGAAACATTGTTTAAACATTTGAGAACCGCTCTGATTCATCTCGGCGTGGATATGGCGTTTTTATTTGTAACGAATACGTAAATGTTTTAACCTCGTTCATTAACATTAAAATGTATATTATAATTGAAACAAAAAAAAAATGAAAAGAAAATGTAGAAAAATTATGAAGAGTAAATTCGAATTCTTAATTTATAAAAATTGTAACGAGAGTTTTCAAATTTTATCCCGTTTGCTAATAAAAAAAAAATTGGTAAATAAATGTAATAAAAATAAGTAAATTTGAAATTAGATCAAATATATAATTAATTTAATAATTATTTATTTTAAACGAATCTAAATTAATTAGCGTTATGTGATAGAATGTAAAATTAATTTTTATTAAAATCATAAAATATTTCTAATTTTCTAATTAACACTCAATTTTTTTATAAAAATTAAAGTTATTATTATATTTTATTTTGGAAAAAGTATGAAAAAACTATTGAAATTGTGTGTGTGTATATTTCATCTTAACGAAATTGGTTTTGCATTCAATAGTTCTCAGATAATTTGTAATTATTTCTGATTATTTTATTTTCTTTCAATTTTTATTAGTATCTTATATATTATACAGGTGTGCAAAATGTTCTCTTTTTCGACGCTACGATTCTAGTGAAGAGACGTTTTCGTGTCCATATAAGGAAATGTTTTGTGTTCGCAGGTGCACTTATGAATAAAGTGCACCTGCAGATGATTCATCGCGACGTTTTTGAAGCGCTGAGATTCATCGTGTTGTAGATCGGGCAATTTCGTAACAACGATGTTAATAATAATCACTCAATTGTTATTATTTTCTTATCGTATTTCACACCTGCAGCTGATTCATCGCAACGTCGACGATGCACGTTTTTGTTACCATAGAAACATTGTTTAAACGTTTGAGAATCGCGGTGATTCATTGCGTTTTTCGTAACCAGGGTGGCTTTATTTATAATAATCACCCAATTTGTATTTTGAAAATTATTCATTTATAAATATTTACCCAAGATTTTGCATAATCAACAAAAAATTATGTTTTTACTTTAGAAAAAAACGTATTGAAATTATTATATACGAATGCAATTTAAATTATAAAGCAATAATGTAAGTTTTTTTCTTCTTAATATTGCATATTTTCCTAAGATAAAAATCATAATTGTATCAAATTGTTACTGATAATTTGAAAAAATGAATCTATAAATCATAATAATCAGCCAATTTTTATTACTTTATCATCGAATACGGAAATGTTTCAAATATAAAATTTATATAAAATTCAAAAAATACTAAAAAAAAACGTTGAATATTATGTTTTACTATAGAAAAATAAATTGAAATTATTATATACGAATGAATTTTATATTATTAAGCAATAATGTAAGTTTTTTCTTCTTAATATTGCATATTTTCCTAAGATAAAAATCATAATTGTATCAAATTGTTACTGATAGTTTGATAAAAATGAATCTATAAATGTAAAATTAATCTTAAATCTTCCAGAAATGGAGTTTAGAAATATATTTGTAACAGCTTTAGTTTCACCAATAATTAATTAACAACTAAATTTTGTGATTTATTAATCATCAAAAATAACCATGTTTAGCTTTGTTACTTTGTTTAACGCGCAATTACGTGATTCACCGCGACGCAAAGATGAAACGTTTTCGTGCCCATATAAGGAATTGTTTATGCGTTCGCATCTGTAGATGATTCATCGCGACGTTTTATAACCGATGCGATTCGTCGTGTCGTTGATCGGGCGTTTTCGTAACAACGATGTTAATAATAATCACCCAATTGTTATTACTTTCTTATCGAATTTCACACTTGCAGAAGATCCGCGTATTTGTTACCATAGAAACATTGTTTAAACGTTTGAAAAACGTTGTGATTCATCGCGACGCAAATCGGGAGTTTTTCGTAACCAAGGCGACTTTCATAATAATCAACCAATTTTTCTTAATTAATCATCGAATACGGAAATCTTTCAAATATAAAATTGATATAAAATTAAAAAAATACTAGAAAAAACGTTAAACATTATGTTTTACTATGGAAAAAAAAAATTAAATTATTATAAACGAATGAATTTTAAATTATAAAGCAATAATGTATCTTTTTTCAATATTGCAAATTTCCTAAGATAATAATCATAATTGATTCAAATTGTTATTTTCGTAACCAAGGCGATTTTCATAATAATCAACCAATTTTTCTTACTTTATCATCGAATACGGAAATGTTTCAAATATAAAATTGTTGAAAAGAAAAACGTTGAAAATGATTAATTTACAAATATTTAACCAAGATTTTTGCATTTTTAAATTATAAAGCAATAATATAAGTTTTTTTCTAATAAATTGATAGTTTGATAAAAATGTATCTATAAATGTAAAATTAATCTTGAATCTTCATCGCGATAATGCAGGTGTTTTCGTGCTCAAATAAGGTTTGTTTGAACGTTTTAGAAACGCTGCGATTCAACGCCTCCTAGATCAGTCGTAATCAAGGCAATTTCTATAATAATCTGTGAATTATTACTACTTTTATATCGAATATCTAAATTTATTTACTAATTTATTAAAATGTATATTAAAAACGTTGTAAATTGTATACAAATTATGCAAACTTGACTTTCGTTCTTTAACAAATTAACAAATTCGATAAATGTAATCTTATATAAATTTTAAACTATATTTTCTTTAAATATTCATCAAACGAATTGATACAAATTTTTGAATGTAAAAAAATCAAAATTTTTGAAATAATACAAAATTAAAGTAAAAGTATAAATATTACAAAAAAAAAATTAAAAATCTGACAGAATTGCGTAATTCGAAATTGCAATTCATTTGTTGGAAAAAAACGCGCACTTTATATATCCGCACGTCGAAAATGGATATCACATGCATTTGATTGGGTTTTAATTGCGATCGGATTTATGGAACGAACATCCGGGGGTGCGTGCCAAAACCACCCCCCTCCGCCCCCCTTGATGATTTGATTTGATTTAATAATGTTTTGGGTCCGCGAATTCGCAACGGGCGCGTGTCCATCTCTCTATCTCTCTCTCTCTCCAACTCAACCATTCGCATCGTTTCATCCCTTTTCATCCCCCAATCAGTCACGCTATAAACAATAATCCAGTTACTCCTGGCAACAGTATTATTATTATTATCATCGTTATTTATTATTAAACGGTGGATCGAGGGTGGCACAAACAAACGCACCCCTTTTTTTTTCTCCAAACCTATCTATTCCGCTTTTGTTCCCGTTTTTCTCGCATCCTTTATTGTCTTCTTAATTCCTCACGTTGGACACGGTGTGTGGAACGTCCCATTGTCGTGCGACGTACGCCCTTCGGTCACGCCGCGTTCACATCCACTAATCCGCATTTTATTAACCGCAGGCGGACGCGAATTTCGAAGAGATAATTCGGACCAGAATTTAGGTGGAACCAAAATTGAATTACTTTTTTTTGTTGTTGTAAGGGGTGTGATGTAAACGCACAGCTTGCACTATGAATTAACAGTAAGTGTTAACTAGAACAGTTTACAAATTACTTCAAATATTTCTTAATTTTCAAAGTATTTACTTGCCAAGTAAAATATCATGTATATTTTTCAAATATAATGTAACAAATTATATGTTATGTAACAAATGTTACGCAATTTGTGTAAATGAAATGAATTTAAAAGGAAAGGAATGCAATTTATTTACTTGTCAAGTAAAATCTCTTGTATATTTACTTTGTTCAAATATAATTGTTTAATACGCATTACATTTACGAATTCATCGAGTGACATTTACACACTACGCAATACTTGACAAGTTACTTGTGCAACAAACGTTACGCAATTTGTGTAAATAAAATGAATTTAAAAGGAAAGGAATGCAATTTATTTATTTGCCAAGTAAAATCTCATGTATATTTACTTGTTCAAATATAATTTTTTAATATTCATTACATTTACGAATTCATCGAGTGGCTTTTACACACTACGCATTACTTGACAAGTTACTTGTGCAACAAACCTTACGCAATTTGTGTAAATGAAATGAATTTAAAAGGAAAGGAATGCAATTCATTTATTAAATAAAAAATTGACGAGACGTTGAATTAATGTGTGCAGGTTTTTGTTATTGTTATTTAAAATACATTATTTTTGTCTTATCGTCTAGACTCGAGACATTGAATTTTCATTAGACACCTTTTTTATGCTTTTTACTACGTTTCATTCATTGTTTATGCATATTTCCGAGAATTGGAGCATACGTCTGCGTTTTTTTTTGCTGCATTCTTTTGCACTCCACAAATAGTATATTTTTTTGTCAAATTTAATCTCAATCAATGAATTCATTCACTATATTCAAATTTACTTGCATTTTATTTACATAACTTATGAATTTCACTCATACTTAATTGTTATTTCATACTTAAAACATTTCAACTGATTCAATAAATAACTTCTCTATAGTTTTAGCTTCAATTTACATATTTACACTTTAATCAATTATTAATACTTATGAAAATATTATCTGAAAACTAAGTTTATTTGTTATAATTGAAATGATGGAATTATGTAAAATTAAAAAAAAAAATGTTTTTTTGTGCTTCAATTAAAATTTCTTTCATAAATTCATAATTTCATAAATTACTTCTCTACAGTTTTAGCTTCAATTTAGATATTTACACTTTAATCAATTATTAATACTTATGAAAATACATACTGAAAACTAAGTTTATTTGTTATAATTGAAATGATGGAATTATGTAAAATTTAAAAAAAAAATGTTTTTTTGTTGCTTCAATTAAAATTTCTTTCATAAATTTGAAAGTAAAATACTTAATTTCTTCAGCTGATACATGAATTTGCTTCTCTATAGTTTTAGCTTCAATTTACATATTTACACTTTAATCTATGATGAATACTTATGAAAACATATATTAAAAACTAAGTAGATTGATTTTATTAAAATTGTGGAATTATGTAAGATTACAAAATCGTTTTCTTGTTGCTTCACTTGTCTTCACTTAAAATTTCTTTCATAAATTTGAAAGTCAGTTATTAAACTAAAATACATTTGATACACTTCTACTTGTACATTCAATTACTTCTCTATAGTTTTAGCTTCAATTTACATATTTACACTTCAATCAATTATTAATACATATGAAAATATTATCTGAAAACTAAGTTTATTTCTTATAATTGAAATGATGGAATTATGTAAAATAAAAAAAAAATGTTTTTTTGTTGCTTCAATTAAAATTTCTTTCATAAATTTGAAAGTCAAATACTTAATTTCTTCAGCTGATACATGAATTTGCTTCTCTATAGTTTTAGCTTCAATTTACATATTTACACTTTAATCTATCATCAGTACTTATGAAAATATATACTGAAAACAAAGTAGACTGATTTCATTTATTTGTTATAATTGAAATGGTGGAATTATGTAAAATTAAAAAAAAAAATGTTTTTTTGTTGCTTCAATTAAAATTTCTTTCATAAATTTGAAAGTCAAATACTTAATTTCTTCAGCTGATACATGAATTTGCTTCTCTATAGTTTTAGCTTCAATTTACATATTGACGCTTTAATCTATCATCAATGCTTATGAAAATATTTACTAAAATGTAGATACATTGATGTTATTTATTATAAACGTTGAAATCGTCGAATTATGTAAAATTAAAAAATCGTTTTCTTGTTGCTGCAATTGTCTTCACTTAAAATTTCTTCCATAAATTTGAAAGTCAGTTATTAAACTAAAATGCATTTGATACACTTCTACTTGTACATTCAATTACTTCTCTATAGTTTTAGCTTCAATTTACATATTTACACTTTAATCAATTATTAATACTTATGAAAATATTATCTGAAAACTAAGTTTATTTGTCATAATTGAAATGATGGAATTATGTAAAATTTTAAAAAAAATTCTTTCATAAATTTGAAAGTCAAATACTTAATTTCTTCAGCTGATACATGAATTTGCTTCTCTATAGTTTTAGCTTCAATTTACATATTTATACTTTAATCTATCATCAATACTTATGAAAATATATACTAAAAACTAAGTAGATTCATTTTATTAATATTGTGGATTTATGTAAGATTAAAAATTGTTTTTTCACTCAAAATTTCTTTCATGTATTTGCAAGTCAGTCATCGAATACTTGATTTCTTCTAAAATTCAATACTAAAATCGACGTTCGTTTTTGGAGTCAAAGGTGGCTGGTTATAATAGATAGGCAGGTAGTAGTGGCCCTTTGCTCATTTGTTTTCGCCTTTGTGATCGGTGCTGCTGCCGCCGCTTTGTCCGTGGGGAATACGCATTCAATTGAATTATGAACAGCGAATGTAATTTTAATAATTCCATAATGGATGGGTAATGTAGACTGGATGATAGGATGGGATTGCGCTTTAGTGTGCGCCCTCTGTTAGTAGTTCATCTCTCTCTCTCACACACTCACTTACTCTAATACAAATCTCTCTTGAAGCTCCCCATGTGTTTATATATATATGTATGTATGTGAAATGGAATGGAAAATTAGGTAATTTGAACAAAAGACCAAAGGGTTGAGTGAATGTCGGCATAACTAGTTGAAGAGCGAGAGAGAGAGAGAGAGAACTATAACCGGAGAAACCGGAACGACCCAACCGACCGGAAAATCGGTAATTAATCGATCCGCATCGTGCGTGTGTTTGAAAGTAATCTACGAAAACCCTATTCTCAAAGTTAAAAAAAAACGTCTGGACGATTTAAATTGTGATGTGATCATGGAAACAAGTCAACAACACGAACGAAACTGTAAGAAAAAATATAATAATGTATAGGATTTTTGGGGTGGATGAAGGAATTAATCTCGCGTACAAGTCACGAGTTTTCTTTTCTTTTTGCTATAAGGGTGAGGGTTGTTTTGATTAAGTGGAGATGCCTTCTTTCGAGCAATTTTTAACCTTGTCAAATGCATAGAATAAGAAATGAAATGTGGAAATGTGAGGGAAAATTTATGGAAAAGAATTGTGATTTGTTTATGCTGTTTAGTGTTGATATTCAATTAATTCTATTAGTTTTTATTAGACATATTTTATTAAGGAATTTCAATTCCTTTTTTTGAATTATTTTGAAAAATTTGAATAGAAATTTTACAAATTTTTGGGTCATTTTCAAAATTAAATTTATTTATTAAATATTATAATATTCAAAACTTTTATTACATAAATGAATACTACATTTAATCTAGTTTTGGAATATTAAAAGAAACGGTTATGTTTATTTGGTGTTTTTTTCAATTATTTTGAAAAAATTGAATTGAAATTTTGTTAATTTTTGGCTCATTTTCAAAATATTTTTTTTATTAAATATTATAATATTCGAAACTTTTATTACATAAATGAATACTACATTTTATCTACTTTTAGAATATAGAAAGAAACGATTATGTTTATTAGGTATTTTTTTGACTTATTGTAAAAAATTTGAATTGAAATTTTGCAAATTTTTGGTTAATTTTCAAAATAAAATTTCCTTATTAAATATTATAATATATCAAACTTCTATTACATATATAAATATTACATTTAAGGTAGTTTTAGAATATAGAAAGAAACGATTATGTTCATTTGGTGTTTTTGGAATTCTTTTGAAAAAATTTAAGTCAAATCTTGCTAATTTTTGGCTCATTTTCAAAATAAAATTTCTTTATCAAATATTATAATATTCATAACTTTTCTTAAATAAATGAATACTACATTTATTCTAGTTTTAGAATATAGAATGAAACGGTTATGTTTATTTGGTGTTTTTTTGAATTATTTTGAAAAAATTAAATTGAAATTTTGCTTATTTTTGGCTGATTTTCAAAATAAAATTTCTTTACTAAATATTATAATATTACAAACTTTAATTACATAAATAAATACTACATTTAATCTAGTTTTAGAATATTAAAAGAAACGGTTATGTTTATTTGGTATTTTTTTGAATTATTTTGAAAAATTTGAATTGAAATTTTGCTCATTTTTGGCTGATTTTTAAAATTAAATTTCTTTACTAAATATTATAATATTACAAACTTTAATTACATAAATAAATACTACATTTAATCTAGTTTTAGAATATTAAAAGAAACGGTTATGTTTATTTGGTATTTTTTTGACTTATTTTGAAAAATTTGAATTGTAATTTTGCTCAATTTTGCTCAATTTTCAAAATTCAAATTTTCTTTACTAAATATTATAATATTACAAACCTTAATTACATAAATAAATACTACATTTAATCTAGTTTTAGAATATTAAAAGAGACGGTTATGTTTATTTGGTATTTTTTTGACTTATTTTGAAAAATTAGAATTGAAATTTTGTTAATTTTTGGCTGATTTTCAAAATTAAATTTCTTTACTAAATATTATAATATTACAAACTTTAATTACATAAATGAGTACTACATTTAATCTAGTTTTAGAATATTAAAAGAAACGGTTATGTTTTTTTTTGACTTATTTTGAAAAATTTTAAGTCAAATCTTGCTAATTTTTGGCTTATTTTCAAAATTAAATTTCTTTATAAAATATTATAATATTATACACATTAATTGCATAAATAAATACTACATTTAATCTAGTTTGAGTATATTAAAAGAAACGGTTATGTTTATTTGGTGTTTTTTTGAATTATTTTTAAAAAATTGAATTGAAATTTTGCTCATTTTTGGCTGATTTTCAAAATTAAATTTCTTTATGAAATATTATAATATTACAAACTTTAATTACATAAATAAATACTACATTTAATCTAGTTATAGAATAGAAAAATTTGAGGCCTACATGATTAATTTTAAGAAAACTACCAACTTAATATTACTTTTTTGACACTTAAACTGTCAATTGACAATTGATAATTGACAATTGATAATCATCCAAATATGGGTTCCGATCGAACCGATAATTCATACTAAATGGAATCGACGAATTCTTCAATATTTATTAAGGTCGTTTTATTGTTAAGTAAGCAGCATCCGTTGGAATGATTTAAGCGTCGGCGAAAACCGTTTAACGCGAGGGTATAAAACGATCGGCGATGTCCGAAAAGTGTCATAAATAATTCGGCCGGACGAATGAATGGAGGACACATCCCTTGGTGTTTGTGACCCCGGGGGCGGCGGCGGCAGCGTCGAGGGAGACAGAGAGGCGCGCGACCGGCGCCTTCGGGCTCTAATTACTATTAATGGTGTCCCTGCAACAGACACGTCCGACCCATGCCGACGACGTCTCGGCCCTTTTGACACACAACACACGCATAAATATACATGAATAAAAGGTAAAGCAGCAGCAGCAGTTATTTGATAAATCATAAATTTCTTCTTTTTTTTAAGTTGGTAAAATGTCAAATATTTAAAGAAAATTTGTTTAATAGTTGGTAATACCAATAAATGAAGTCGGCAAATGACAAGGTAAATGTACATGCTTAAAAGGTTGCAGTAAATTATATAATTAATTTAGTAACTTTTGTTTTTTATATGTTAACAACAACAAGTAACAAATGAAATGAAGAACAGATGATGCTACTTCTGCGTAAGGGATGCAAATTTTTTGTTTGGTCTGATTTTTTGGGGGGGGGGATGCTCTGATTTAAATATTTATATTAAAAATATTTTAATGAGTTGTGCTCTTCTCTTCCCTCTACTCCGGCTGCGGCAGCAGTTACCAAAACACTGATTCGCTACGGGTGTCATCTTCGCGCGCGCTGGGATTTATCGGTCCAAGGGGCTCCCTTTAAATAAACTAATAGCGCATTAGGGTACACACCACCCCCTTGAAGTCTGATCCTAAACTCGCTGTCGTCACAGCCACCCCTTTTTTATTTTCAAATGCGATATTAAAAATTCTCATCTGTCTCCTAAAGACCGTAAGCTAATTAAATAAATAAAGTTCATTAGAATCATACAGATTTCAAAAGTAAATATAACTATTATTAAACAATGATTTTTGATTTACCAATTAAATCAGTTCAAAATCAAATCTTAATTAATGATTTTGATTTACTAAAAAAAAATGTGTACTAATTCATTAATACGCAGATTGTTTTGATTCTTTTCCAAGAAAAAAAAAAAAGATATCTAAAAGACAAATGATGTGCGAATAAGAAGAACACGTTCTATATGTGTACGTCAACTGTTTGCAAATTGAAACGATTACGTAAGTGATGCTTTTTCTTTTTGTTTTCTGTTTGTGGGGGTGGAGGGGACGGTTGACGCGCGCCGCCTGGACACATAATCTTATATTAATAATTCAATGTTCCCTTCTATTGCACTAATAAAGTAATATGTCATAAAGAAACCGGATAACGGAACCATCTGTTGGCGATTTAATATCGCGCACCGCCGCCGCCCTTCATCTCCCCCCCCGTCACCAAATCATCTCTTTCTCTCGTAAAAATCCCCTTCACCCATTTGACATACACACACACACACGCGAAAACCACCCTCAATCTCTTTCTCTCTCGAAAACCATCGTAAACTCTCATCCCTCCGAAATTATTGTATAACTTTCATCATCGTATCATATCATCAATATCTTCTATTGTCTTACAACTTTACGAAATGTTCAGAAAACACAAATTAAATTTGAACGAATTTATGATTATATAAGTTTATAGTACTTTCTTTAATAGAGTGAATGGTGTGTAGTATCCCAAAACATTTAAATTGATGCAATTGTTATCAGTTACTATAGCAACCATAGATTCTTGTAACTGTGTTACTTGCATGAGTTAGTGAATATCCGGATTAGAGGTTGCTTTTTCTGGGGGGGAGGGATTGGAAGCACTGGGGGCGCGCAAAAACCACCCCCCCCAAAAACCCGAGACCGCCATCTCGCGATATTAATCTTAGACCTAGGCCCCTGCAACTGATGTATATTATATTGAATATTATAATACTCCAACTCCGATCCTCCCAGTCCACAAAGCAGCAAAAATGCCGACGGGGTCGGAAGGCGAAGTACGAACGGTGGGGGATGATGATGAAGAAAAAAAAAAAAGAAAGAAACACAAACAGGAAATCGAGAGAGCGCGCGCCCCCCCGCGAAAACAAAAGCAGCGGAGAGAGAAAAAAAAAATGAAGAAGGGGGGGCGCACGCGTCGACGCCGCGCCCCATTCGCCGATATCATATCATATCATATCAATTCGGTGTGTGGGGAAAATTAAGATTATCGGAGATAGTCGGGTCTTCTTCATCCACGAACCGTTCCCAATTTTCGTCGCCTTCTTTTCATCTGATCTCCATCAACTTCATCCCTCTCTTTATTTATCTTTCTCTCTCTTTAACGCTCACATCCTTCCCTCTTAGGATTGCCTGCAGGAGCGTTTATGTGTGTGTGTGTGCACGGATTGATTTTAATTCCGGCCGATTGTATCCGGTGTGTTTGTGCTGCAGGAGGAATAAGGGAAAAAGGGGATGAGGGCGCTGAGCCTGCTGCTACTGACGGCCGCGATTTTTCACTTTTGATATTTTGACAAGGGTGCTAAAACTGACCCGTCGGGCCTTAGGAAAGGGGAGCCAACACACACACATACCATTTTTCTACTGCAAAAAAAAAATTATTAGAGGAAACAGCAAAAAAAAAACAACAAGTGAAAATCTGCAATTTTCCATTATAATAACGATTATCATCATCATCATCCGATAAGAGAGAGAGAGAACCGATGAAACGTTTGCGTGCGAAGGAGGCGGAGGATTATGATTCGATTAAATGGATGAGAGCAGGGTGCTTCCGTAGCCGTAACCTTGCACACCAAAGTACTTTGCATAACATTCTGAAACAAAACCCAATCGATTTAGTTTGCACAAAGAATTATGCAATTATTGATGGATAATTGATGAAAATATTTACGTTTGCAGTAAATTTCCCCTTGATTTTCGTACATGTTGGTCACCTCTAGAGGTTTATGGCAGCAGTAGCAGGAGAAACACGAACTGTGGAAGGCACCTCCTGAAGCCATGATCTTCTCAGCTGCGTAAACCTTAATAAAAGTATTTTTTGTTAATACCAGATTTTTAAAGTCAACTTTATGTAAGATGGTATAGTTGAAATAATTGTGATTAATCTAAGAATATTATTTAACCTTTCGTCCGCATCGTCTGCAGCAAGGCGCCATCTCGCTGATGGCCTGTCTCTTTTTCGCGTTCAGATCGCAGTCGCAAGGATTGGGAGAACCGCACGTGCAGTACTTGGGTTGGCAGGGCTGTGGGCAGGGGTAGTAGCAGATCCTCTCGCTGGGACAGGTGTCGTCGCATGGGTCCACCGGAGGATAGCAGATGGGTCTGATCATTCCAGAAACAATTAACGTAACCAATAATAACAAACATCATCTGAATTAATCACTTTCGGCAGGGTGGAGTGTAGGGGCCGCAGCAGGGATCGCAACAGGGTTCGGGACAGCAGCTCGGCGAAGGTGGCGAGCAGCACCTCGGAGGCGAGCAGCATTTCGGAGGAGTGCAACATTTGGGGGAAGGCGAGCAACATGAAGGTTTGCAGGAACGGCAGCAGCAGCCGCCACCGCAGCTGGAGGTGCAGCAGCAGTCCATGATGGCGCAGGGGTCGCAGGATGTCGGAGACGCGTAGCGACCGTTCATGCCCTTGTGCGGGCAGCAGCAACCTTCTGGACAGTAGCACGATCCCTTGCAGTCGTCGTTGCTGTCCTTGATGTGGTTTCTGCTGTAATAGTTGTTCGTCTCCCTTGGAGTTGGCGCCGCACACGCGGATCCCGTCAATTGCGTACAGCACGCTGGAAGCCTGCTGTTCGTGTCGCACATCTAGCAGCAATCCTTGCAGCCGCCGCAATGGTTGCACCTCCAAATTGCGGTCGGAGGTTCAGCGTCGTTCTATCATACAAAATTCAATATATGAGAATTGAGTAAAATTGAGTGAGTTACCAAGCAAGGATTGTCCTTCTTAGAGGATCCAAGTAACTTTGGCGTCGGCCTCAGCGAGTAGTTCTCCGTCGGCGGCTTGCAGCAGACCGGCGGGCATTTGCAGCAGCAGGCGCAGCAGGGATCGCAACAGGGCTTGCAGGGTAACGGTCTGCAGCAGGGATCGCAGCAAGGATCGCAGAGGACGGCACGACAGCAGCTCGGTGGACTGCAGGATCTGCAAGGACTGCACCGAGATTTTTTGCAGCAGCGCCTCTTCTTCGGCCTCTTGCAGCAGGGCTCCGGTCCGCAGGGAATGGGGCACAGATCCGGCTGGCAACAAGGATTGCAGACGGCCGCGTAACAAGCGGTGCAGTACAGCTCTCCGCAGTGGGTGTTCACGGAGCAGGCGTCCAAAAGCTTTCTACACTTAACTAACGAATTTGGTTGAAGAGAATATGGTTAAACTATGATATTTTCAGGCCTCTCTTCGATATTGTTATATATTCTATGCATAGTTAAGATAAATAGGAAATGTGTGTTTTATAATACAATTCATATTCTCTCAACAAATAGACAAACTTCTGTCTTTTGCAATTTGAAAGTATTTAAATTAGATTAAAGTTTTAAATAC
>NW_017098155.1:0-9449 GCF_001412225.1 Nicrophorus vespilloides
TGGATAAGAGCACAGGAATGTATCTTTTCTTTAGCAGATATTTGCTCACTGCTACTAATATTCGCGCCTCCCCTTAGACTAGTTCACGCCTCACAGTTTGGAAAACGCTGGATTAACCTATGTAGACTTAGCTCATATTTCAAACGTGCAATATTCTTAACACAATTTTTATTTGTAATTGAAATAGATGGAAGAACAAGATTTTCCTTATCAATAATTTTCATGACGGAAATATTGACTGTGACTGTGTTGATGAAAAGCATTTGTAAATGATATTCGCATTAATATGCGCAAGTATTTTATATAAAGTGATGAGGAATTTCGTTGGGTTAAAAACAAGCAGAGCACGTGTGGTATTTATGTGTTGCGGTCTCGTTGGGATGCTGCAGAAATACGTTCATATTGGGACCGTCCGCATTTGTAAATAAGTAAGCCGTAAGAAAGATCGCTTTTAATAAATATTTCATGAGACGCTCGACTCGGAATTAATAAAGCCGAAAAGGATAAAAAAAGAGGTATAAGTATGAGAAAGGACTCACGTGAAATGGTCGTAACAGTGACCGTTGAATCCGCACCTCCACGCAGTGCACGACTCGTTCCTCACGTACTCCAATTCGGTGATCTCGTACGTGATATTAAACCCGTAAACATCGAGAAGATGATCCAGAACTCTCAGATGAGTTCCTTCTGTATTAACCAAATCCAAGGTGATTTCCAACTGCTCGCTGTTAGAAAGCACATGGTAATTGGTATCGATGTTCTCCTCTTTGGCCTTGTAGATCACTTTCTTCACGTAGTTGGAGTAATTTTCGGTGAAGGTGAGCCCTTCGGTGACGTAGACCTGGGTCAGGTAGACGGCGATCCAGCTCTCGGGGAAGTTCTGGTTGTCGATCGTCCACTTGCAGTGGATCGGCGTGTCGAAGAGATTGGGGAAGTTCGGGGTGCTGATGACGCCTCTGGGGGAGGTCAGGAATCCGCCGCACTTCGTCCCGAAACTCGTCTCAGGGAGGAACAAAAACATCAGCAGCAAGTACATCGCTCGCACTCAGTTTGGCTGTAATACAAAAGTCTTAATTAGTATTGAATATGATGAAGGAGATTTATACAAATATTAAACCCTTGGTGAATGGCCCTTTGATGCCGCCCACTCTCTCTCTCGAGGCGCGATACAATTTATGTGAATAACAAACTGCGCTACAAAGAGGCCGTTTTGAAGCTCTTGAAGAAACTCAAACAAGATCTTTGGGCTCTCCTCAGCATACACTTCTTTCTCTCTCTCACCCTTCTTGTTTGCTTTCGCAAGTATACGACGAATAAAGCGGATTTGCGTCGCCCTAATGATGCGATCTTAATATCATAAGAAATTACGCGCTTTTGAATACTCCAAACAAACTGCAACAGACTTACTATGCACTTACATCATAATTAATACACTTGACGAGCCACATAATAATATTAAATTGATGAGAAAGTTTACACGTCGCATGCCTTGTTAGTTATCTAATAATTCCATAACAGCATTTACACAAGAGAAGCTGAAACCACTTGAAACATAACTGAAAAAACTATTGCAAAAAACATTGATTTATTAAATATTATTACATTTATTGAAAGATTGAACACTTTTAGTGTAATATACTTTGAAATTCTAATAGATTCGATATAACAGGAAGCAGCAGAGTATATAAAATGGGATAGGTTATATCTATAATCCCAGGTGACTTGACGAAAAAAGAAGGAAAGTTTGCTTCAGAATAGGGAATTTGATTCGGAGCCGGGGCTAATGTTTCCACTGGGAAAACGCTTTAAAATATCGTTGTTTATTTTAATATAGGTGTGTGCAATCTCCATTAACATCAGCATCTATTATGCGAACGCATAACAGAATTTCCAATTGAATAATTAATTTTGTAGCAGCAGCAGCATATCTAATTGAGTGTAAACGTATACCACGAAAGGGGATGCAACTAAATATGTGAGGAATGCGCAGCCTAATGATCATTTCAGGAAATCAACTGTTGTTATTACGTGTTTCGGATACACTACTTAATCCGTACATTTTTATACGATAATTTATGGTCGAAACATGTACACACACTTGGAATATATATATTATGTTGGAGAGAATATGTAGGATCATATCGCTTTTGTGAAATTGGGCAGTCCTAATCTGCTTCCCTTTGCAAGAGAGAAAGCCCCTTTGTGCCCTCAAATTCGCTTCATTTTTTATCAAAAAAAAAAGGATTCGACGCGCTGCGCTGTTTCCTATCCGAACTACATCTAAATTACTTTTTGAACTTTCAACCTAATTAACCGGACACAATGCATAGGCCAACTTAATAATTACGTAATTAAATTTAAATTTGAATTTGAAAAACCAATTGTTCTAATAATTGGAATTATCTGAATGAATTTGTTTTATGTATTTCATTTGGTAGTTAATTTCTAGTTACGTAATTAATTTAATTAAGTAAATTTTCGTTACATTCTTGAACTTTCAACCTAATTAACCGAACACAATGCATAGGCCAACTTAATAATTACGTAATTAAATTTAAATACATTTGACAAACCAATTGTTTCTAATAATTGGAATTATCTGAATGAATTTGCTTTATGTATTTCATTTGGTTGTTAATTTCTAGTTACGTAATTAATTTAATTAAGTAAATTTTCGTTACATTCTTGAACTTTCAACCTAATTAACCGAACACAATGCATAGGCCAACTTAATAATTACGTAATTGAATTTAAATACATTTGAAAAACCAATTGTTTCTAATAATTGGAATTATCTGAATGAATTTGTTTTATGTATTTCATTTGGTTGTTAATTTCTAGTTACGTAATTAATTTAATTAAGTAAATTTTCGTTACATTCATTTAAAAAATGTAAATTATGCAAACAAACTTGCATGGAGAAATGAATTAGTGAATGAATACATTAATGTACAACAAAATTGATAAAAAAAAACTAAATCCGAGGAATGCGGCAATGAAAAGCAGACGATTCTCGGAACTATAATCAATGAATGAGTTGAGTGAAACGTAGTAAAAATACGTCTGCTCTGTAATACAAATAATGTATTCCAGATAACACTGAGTTTTTTTTAATAGTCTTGCGTAACGCGATTGAATAAGTAAGTGATGTAACACTAAGTGTGTAAGTGCAGTTTAAATGCGTGTGTAAATCGATATGGATTGAGTATTTCAACAAGTAAATATACTTGACACGTTACTTGATAAGTAATAAGTTTTTTGCATTAATTCTCATAGTGAAAACGGTTTCGGATTTCACAACCTTTAGGTACAAAAAACTGTATATTTATGTCCTTATTTCTACATCCCCCAAGTGACATGTTCGCAAAGAACCTTTATATCTGCATTATACGTGCGTGGCGTTTGAAGGGCTATTATGTAAATGAAGTGATATTATGCGCATACTCTTTATATAAAAGGCAACGAACGCAGACACTCTACCTCTTCCTGATCCCGTCTACACGAAAATGCGAATACTCTTCTCCATAATTCACACCCCATTAATATTATAAATGGTATTAGGAGTATAATCATTTTCATCCCTTCTGCATCTTGCCCAGCTATTAACTATTGATGGCATTCCTCGAACTGAGCCTCGTATTTCCTAAATGTTGGTTTAGGACGCATTAACTTGCGCCAACGATATTTGTTTGTTATATATATATTGAGAGAGAGATGGGCAATTATAATTAATCCCCGATTAAACAAAACTATCGTGCGCCAAAATTGAGATAAATCCCACACACTTCCCTGATCTCTCTCCAAACCTCGCTGGAATCCTTTCTAGTCCTGTGTTACTATTATTCGACGATTTGCACCCCCGATATTAATGTTACCTATGGCTATGGATTAACGTTCTGCGTTCGGAGCGAATACTTTGAATGAAAGCCGTTGATGTTCTGTGACAGGAAAACCGGAAATCCGGAAAACGCCGCGGATTGATCTCGCCCTGTCAACGGGATCCCAACGTCACGTATATTAAACGCAGGAAAATAAATATCTCTACTCTGGTCTTCTCACTCACTACGTTGAGTCGAGCATACGATTCTGTCTCTAAATCACTGTCAAACAATGGTGGTTTTCATTTCGAACAGTTCACATATTTGTTTCTTCCTCAATTATGTAACATCAAAACCATTTATAGTTAAGCATACTCCAAACTTAATTTGTAATACATAAAATGTCTGAATTATATAACAAAAATTACTAATCACAGCTTGTTAAAAAAATATTTAAAAAAAATTAAGAAAATTTCTGAAAGTAACAAAATTCAAATTATTTAAAATATAATTAATCTTTTTATCATATTTCTATAAACAATTTACTTTATAAGTTCATTATTAATATTTTATTTTTATGATTATTATGAACGTAGCAAAATTTTTGAAACAAAGTTTAAAGAAACATTATCATGTAATTAGTTTAAATATATAATTTCAAAGGGTTTTCAAATAATAATCAGAGCATCATGAATGCAACAAATTCTGTGAAAACAGAGTGTTTGGATACAGAATTAAAGCTTGCGGTGTAAATCTGGTCATCAATAATGGGGCAGTATTACTGCATTCGCATGCAACGCGATGTTTACCTTTTATTATTATTGCAACATTCCGGCGGGATCGTAATTACGTAAATCCGAGAGCGATTGCGAGCATTTTAGGATAATCCCGGTGTAAAATGATCGTAATGCAGCCAGCGCACACATCTACAAACACGTACGCGTTACATAAGTTTATTAATGCTGGGGGCGCATGTTAAATGCATTTAAAATCGAATTCAGTATTAATTAAGGTCCTCCCTTTGGGCGTGATAATGAACGAAATTGAATCATAAAGCTCAAATCGTCCCTAAAATCAATCATCTATGCACGAACACCATGTAAATTTTACATATATAGATTAATTAAAAAAAAATGTGTATTAACTGTTTGATAGAAAATTGAATATAGGATAAATATTGAATTAAGGTTTCGATATCTTTTAAAGTAAAATAAAAGTTTACATTTTTTAAATTAATTGGTAGAAAAAGCAATTACACAATAAATACTAATTCATTTCACAGTAAAATTATGTTATATATCAATTAAAGATGTACAAGTAAATTTCGTTTTTATTTAATATTAAAAACAACGCGAAAACGTTGAAAACTCTTACCATATGTGCAAAATGTTTTGTCACTTTTCATTGAAATAAAATTAAACAAGTATTGAATTTAATTTTATAATCTTCAAATATATTCATTATTTTTACAAAAATTTCCTAAAATTTATCAAATATGTTTATATAAGTAATTGCATCAATCAATCAAATCAATAAAAACATTTATTTTTTGAGACTACTTCTGCAAGTACTTCTATCAGTTACTTGGCAAATATTGTTTAGTATATAATTATTTCAATTTAAACATGGAATGAAATACATTATTTACATGTGAATATAAAAATGTGTTTAACGTTTTAGATACGCAGTTGCAGTTGATTCTTCGTGACGATTCGCGACATTTCGCATTTCCGAACGATTGTTTAAACAATGCAGGTGTTCAAAATGTACTCTTTTCGTACCCAAATATGGATTTGTTTATACGTACGCACCTGCAGCTGTGATTCATCGAGACGCAGGTGTGTGCGAAGTTTTATCGTCAAATTTCTATGTATATAAATTAGACAGAATACAAAAATTATTCAATTTTACATTTAACCAAAGTATATTTGTTTAATTATGTACAATTTCCAATAAAAACACTTTATTTGTTTATAAATGAAAACAATGAAGTGGAAAAGGCAATATAATTTTTGTAATTGCTAAAAATCGCAATTTTTGTAAATAAATTAGACAGAAAACAAAATTTTCAACAGCGTTTTGCAAATGTTTTATGAAATTTCAAATTTATTAAATATGAAAAATAGCATAAAACGTTCAAAACTTTTGTCTAATTTGCAAATGTTTTGTCAGTTTTCATTGAAATAATTAAAATATTTACTATTTTATTATAAATCTATCTTTCTGATTATATAATATTTATGGATTCATTCTGTGTATTATNNATTATTCATATATGTTTATGTAAGTAATTGCATCAGACTACTAATACAAGTACTTATATAAGTTAATTGGCAAATATTGGTAACTATGTAATTGTTTAAATTTAAATAGATTCGCGATGTTTCGCGTTTCCAAACGATTATTTAAACAATTGTCTAATTTTTATTGCTTTCTTATCGAGTGTGTGAAACAAAGAACTATCATTGTCGTGGCCCAATACGAATTTTTTGAACGTGACGCAGACGAATCGCATTTCGGAAATGTTTCATCACTTTCATTTACATTAAAATTTATTAAATATTAAAAACAAGTTCTAAATCTATACGGAAAAATTTTACAAAAATAAAAATACAGAAAATTTGTATGACAGTTAATCTTTCTTCACATTTTTTTCTTTAGAATTATATGAGTTATATGAGAGTGTTCGGCATAATTTGCGAACTGGTTCGAAATCACTTTCATTGCTAGAAGAGATAGTCTGCATATCAGATCTATGTCCTGAAGAAAATGATTCTTCACAAGTAAAATTAGTCTCAACTTCTCATCTTGATTTTTTCCCTTTGACAATATAATCAGTGATTAAACTTTGCTTTGGTTTTGCAATTCTGAAGCTCGCGTTGATACTTGAATGCTCGTTCAGAATTATCATCTTTTTCGATGAAATGGTTTGCAAATTTGTCTCAAAACGTGTCAAAATGGCCTAAAAGAGTTATTTAAAAAAATTGTTTCTTGAAATAAAAACTGCATAAAAAGAGGACCGAGTGTATTTATGTTTATTTTTACTAACATATTTGTAAAAATTTTGTCATTCATTTTCTTATTCTCTTTTATACGGTTTTTACACACACAAAAATCGTAATTATACGTAATGATTAATACTTAAATTTATACAGATTTTTGATATACTAGGACCATTATGCATAAAAGTATTTTTACACTATTAACTAGAATCAATAGTTAACATCTTCTGCAAATTAAAAAAAGAGTATATTTATTAAATCTTTATGAAAATAAAAGAAGTCAAATTACAATATACTAATAACTAGGTCAAAATGGCATAAAATAGTTATGCTTCTTGAAATAAAAACCGCATAACTTCAAAACTGCATAAAAAGAGGATCGATGTTTATTTTTACTAACAAATTTGTAAAATTTTGTCATTCATTTTCTTATTATCTTTTATACGGTTTTTACACACACAAAAATCGTAATTATACGTAATGATTAATACGTAAATTTATACAGATTTTTGTTATAATAGGACCATTATGCTTAAAAGTATTTTTACACTATTAACTAGAATCAATAGTTAACATCTTCTGGAAATACAAAAAAAAAAGAGTATATTTATTAAATCCTTATGAATTACAATATACAAATAACTAAATTAATTCTTAGCTACTAATTAAATAAATACAATTTAATAATGCTGCATCCAATAAATTAAATTTAAAAAAATCTTTTTTGCTTATAGTTAACACCTATATATTAAAAGCAAATACATAATAACACTACGCCGAAGAAATACTGAAACTAACATACTCTAACAACCAAAGCAAACTGCTGCTGCTGCATTGTTGAAAGTTGCAAAATGGTTGAGAAAACAAAGATTTCATTAGAGTTATACTTCGAACTGGACAAGTTCATTATTCATTCTATAATGTTATACATCAATTTATAATGATTTTGTCCAAACTATTATTTATAACTTTTATTGAAATCAATTTAACTGGTCTTTTATGTAGTATAAATTATTCATAGAAAGACAATAAAACTGCCAATTAATTGATTTAATATCCCATTTAGCGATAGACTGTAAACAACAACACGTAATTAAAAAAAATAAATTACTAAATTAAAACCGATATATGTATGGAAGAAATGAAATGAAGTCAAGGTGCTTTCGATTACTACCAATATATTTATTCTGCTACCAATTAAGCAGTCGTAAATATCGCTTGACATTCAAATGTAAATTGATATTTACATTGATAATATTAACAAAAAAAGCGGCGGTATTTCGTGCCTTAGTCACAGTGTGATTATTTATTCTCGAGTGAGAAGAGACCCCTTCGAAAATTGTCCGCTCGACGGGCGAGGAAATTTCCAAAGAAAAAAGATGATATAACATGAAAAGAGGGCCCGAATAGATTCGAGTGTTTTTATTACAGTTACATCTTTCACTCTCTCTTTCACACACACATTGCTACTAGATCTATTTTCTATTTCTGACATAATCATTTAATTGAATCCAGCAACCCGAGCAAATTCAATTCGAATTCAATTTCATGTGAAAGAGAGTTGAATCGTATATAAAAGTGATTAAGCTTTGTTTCACACTGCAATTAATTTAATTTAATTATTATTAAAAAAATTAAACAGTTGTACAAGCGAAAAATATAAACAAAACTGATAACTTTTATTAATGAAAATGTCAAATTGAAGTTAACAGACATTGGTTTTAAACAATTTTATTAACTTTGACTTTCAAGCAATTTTTTAACATATTTTTTTAATGTCATTAACATTATTTAACTTTTGTTATACAGTGGAACCTCGATTAACGAGCATCTCGAATAACGAACAAAATGACGTTTTACATAACGAGTGACGATGAGAAGAGAAGTTCTGGATTGTGCGCCTTCTAGATCATTTTTAAAACTTGTGTATTTTTGAATATGTTTCAATATACGAGTAAAAATTCGTAAATTTTGGAACGGATTAAGTGAGGTTTCACTGTATAACAAAAGTTAAATAATGTGAATGACATTAAAACAATATGTTAAAAAATTGCTTGAAAGTCAAAGTTAATAAAATTTGCTCATAATCCCAACAAATAATTAATTTTATTTTTTTATAAATATGAATGATTAATGCTAAAAAAACATAAATTAATTCGATTCGAACTAAATCTGCTCATTAATTATACAAAGCGGTGAATAATTAACGAAATTTTAGGTAGTACGAAGAAAACACGATGTACAAATCGTGACTAATTGCGTTGTATATGTGTTCTACCATTTTTATATATCTCTCCAGCATTGGGGAAACACAAATTAATATGTTAAGTATAGTTTATAGCAGCGTTTTCCAAACTGTGAGGCGCGCCTCCCTGGGCAGGCGTGGACTAGTTTAAGATTTACTCGAAAACTATAATAGATAGAAGAAAATAGTTTTGTGATATTTATTTCTAAAAAATTGTACAAATGAAGTATAGATACATTCCTGTGCTCTTGAATCCAATATATGCGTATGAAAGCTGAATGTTTGGGGAATCCAAAAAATATAGACACATTCCTGTGCTCTTATCCATATTGCTGTAATACGCGTTCAAAGTTGAGAAATTGAAATAATAACGTTCGAAAAAGC